>NC_059198.1:4322705-4622705 GCF_020615455.1 Coregonus clupeaformis | reverse complement strand
TGTCTAAAGTCATTATAAAAGAGGTTAACACAAAGAAAAGTAAAACACATAACAATTGATTCCTCAAAATCCCTTATGCTTTGTAGATTATTTCGTTTACTAGTCCATTGATCCGGCTTGAAAAGGCTTGATTGTCTTAGCATTATTTACCTATGGATATGTAGGGTTGATATTACACGCAATACAGCCAGAATGAAGACGGGACCACAATTCCCAGTTCATCTTTTTTTAAACAAACCAATCCATAGATTAATAAATTGTCCAAGAAAAATCAAAGGGGCCGACAGGATCAAAGACAAAACGGAACTGAATACAAAAGTGAAATGAAGAAGAAAAAGAAGTGAGAAAAGTTGTAATTGTATTTGAACATAGCCCCACACACAGTTACAATATATTTGACAACAAACTGTCCTATTCAGGAGGCCCAACATGTCACCCTCTCTTCTCTACCAAGGTCACATCAAACCCCCCATGTCTCCCTCTCTTCACTACCAAGGTCACATCAAACCCCCCATGTCTCCCTCTCTTCTCTACCAAGGTCACTCCCCATGTCTCCCTCTCTTCTCTACCAAGGTCACATCAAACCCCCCATGTCTCCCTCTCTTCTCTACCAAGGTCACATCAAACCCCCCATGTCTCCCTCTCTTCTCTACCAAGGTCACATCAAACCTCCCATATCTTCCTCTCTTCTCTACCAAGGTCACATCAAACCCCCCATGTCTCCCTCTCTTCTCTACCAAGGTCACATCAAACCCCTCATGTCTCCCTCTCTTCTATACCAAGGTCACAGCAAACCCCCCATGTCTCCCTCTCTTCTCTACCAAGGTCACTTCAAACCCCCCATGTCTCCCTCTCTTTTTTACCAAGGGCACATCAAACCCCCATCTCTCCCTCTCTTCTCTACCAAGGGCACATAAAATCCCTGTGGCCCTGGTGCAGTAGTTAGAGGACAGACCAAGGAGGACCCTGGTGTAGTAGTTAGAGGACAAACCTAGGAGGACCTTGGTGCAGTAGTTAGAGGATAGATCCAGGAGGACCTTGGTGCAGTAGTTAGAGGACAGATCCAGGAGGACCTTGGTGCAGTAGTTAGAGGACATATCCTGGAGGACCTTGGGGGCCTCTAATCCAAGATGGCCAACATTATCCTTTAGACCTTGAGCTGGGTGCGTTTGCCCTTAAGACCTAGTATTGTCATGGCAACGTGGTCGTCAAGGTTAAATCTGAAAAGGAGCACAGCCAGGGTGTCAGGTGTAAAATGATATGCAAAGTAAACAGCCACTGACACACACACGTACACGCACACACAAACACACACACACACAAACAACACAACACACACACACACACACACACACACACACACAGTATTTCTACCTATAGGCTTTAATGAGGCATGACAAGACATTGATCTCTGTTTGAGGAAACATCAATATGAGCTCTCCGCTAATGGAAAGGGAAGGGACGTCATGGATCTTGATGTATTTTTTTAATGAACCAAAGGATTTCATCATTTTGCCTTTCATACCAAATGGCAGTTCTGGGTTGACTTAAAACATTGCCCAATGCTAAACGATTAGTTCCTGCCGTGAGATGACAGTTTCTATTTCAGAGCGGCGTAGATGGGATGGTGGCAGTGTAAATGCAGAGTGTACGTGTTGCTTGACCCAGTAATAGAAATTGCTGCATGCATTGGGAACAAAGGAAGTCGGAAGTTTACATACACTTAGGTTGGAGTCATTAAAACTCGTTTTTCAACCACTCCACAAATGTCTAATAACAAACTATAGTTTTGGCAAGTCGGTTAGGACATCTACAAGTAATTTTTCCAACAATTGTTTACAGACAGATTATTTCACTTATAATTCACTGTATCACAATTCCAATGGGTCAGAAGTTTACATACACTAAGTTGACTGTGCTTTTAAACAGCTTGGAAGGTTCCAGAAAAGGATTTCATGGCTTTAGAAGCTTCTGATAGGCTAATTGACATAATTTTAGTCAATTGGAGGTGTACCTGTGGATGTATTTCAAGGCCTACCTTCAAACTCAGTGCCTCTTTGCTTGACATCATGGGAAAATCTAAAGAAATCAGCCAAGACCTCAGAAAATAAATTGTAGACCTCCACAAGTCTGGTTCATCCTTGGGAGCAATTTCCAAACGCCTGAAGGTACCACGTTCATCTGTACAAACAATAGTACGCAAGTATAAACACCATGGGACCACACAGCCGTCATACCGCTCAGGAAGGAGACGCATTCTGTCTCCTAGAGATGAACGTACTTTGGTGCGAAAAGTGCAAATCAATCCCAGAACAACAGCAAAGGACCTTGTGAAGATGCTGGAGGAAACATGTACAAAAGTATCTATATCCACAGTAAAACGAGTCCTATATCGACATAACCTGAAAGGCCGCTCAGCAAGGAAGAAGCCACTGCTCCAAAACCGCCATAAAAAGCCAGACTACGGTTTGCAACTGCACATGGGGACAAAAATCGTATTTTTTTGAGAAATGTCCTCTGGTCTGATGAAACAAAAATAGAACTGTTTGGCCATGACCATCGTTATGTTTGGAGGAAAAAGGGGGTCGCTTGCAAGCCAAAGAACACCATCCCAAACGTGAAGCACGGGGGTGGCAGCATCATGCTATGGGGGTGCTTTGCTGCAGGAGGGACTGGTGCACTTCACAAAATAGATGGCATCATGAGGATGGAAATTTATGTGGATATATTGAAGCAACATCTCAAGACATCAGTCAGGAAGTTAAAGTTTGGTCGCAAATGGGTCTTCCAAATGGACAATGACCCCAAGCATACTTCCAAAGTTGTGGCAAAATGGCTTAAGGACAACAAAGTCAAGGTATTGGAGTGACCATCACAAAGCCCAGACCTCAAGCCTATAGAAAATGTGTGGGCAGAACTGAAAAAGTGTGTGCGAGCAAGGAGGCCTACAAACCTGACTCAGTTGCACTTGCTCTGTCAGGAGGAATGGGCCAAAATTCACAAACGTTTGACCCAAGTTGAACAATTTAAAGGCAATGCTACCAAATACTAATTGAGTGTATATAATCTTCTGACCCACTGGGAATTTGATGAAAGAAATAAAAGCTGAAATAAATCATTCCTTCTACTATTATTCTGACATTTCACATTCTTAAAATAAAGTGGTGATCCTAACTGACCTAAGACAGGGAATTTTTACTAGGATTAAATGTCAGGAATTGTGAAAAACTGAGTTTAAATGTATTTGGCTAAGGTGTATGTAAACTTCCGATTTCAACTGTACCTGTGTGTGTGTGTGTGTGTGTGTGTGTGACAGAACTTAACACTTGATCTCAACACACAGCAGGAGCACTCCACTAATATCTGCGAGCCAGACAGAGTGAGTGTGTGTGTGTGTGTGTGTGTGTGTGTGTGTGTGTGTGTGTGTGTGTGTGTGTGTGTGTGTGTGTGTGTGTGTGTGTGCGCTTCTGCACATCTGCATGTCTGTGTGTTAGTGACTGGATAAAGGTGGGAAAACAGGTTCATGTGTAATCTGCCAGGCTGCAGTGTGTAACAGAGTGTAAGATTGGTTCCTTTACCGCCCCGCTCCCTCACAGGTTTATTTTTTTATTTTATTTCACCTTTATTTAACCAGGTAAGCCAGTTTAGAACAAGTTCTCATTTACAACTGCGACCTGGCCAAGATAAAGCAAAGCAGTGCGATAAAAACAACAACACAGAGTTACATATGGGGTAAAAAAAAAACATAAAGTCAAAAAAATACAACAGAAAATATATATACAGTGTGTGCAAATGTAGCAAGTTATGGAGGTAAGGCAATAAATAGGCTATAGTGCAAAATAATTACAATTAGTATTAACACTGGAATGCTAGATGTGCAAGAGATTATGTGCAAATAGAGATACTGGGGTGCAAAAGAGCAAAATAAATAACAATATAGGGATGAGGTAGTTGGGTGGGCTAATTTCAGATGGGCTGTGTACAGGTGCAGTGATCGGTAAGGTGCTCTGACAACTGATGCTTAAAGTTAGTGAGGGAGATAAGAGTCTCCAGCTTCAGAGATTTTTGCAATTCGTTCCAGTCATTGGCAGCAGAGAACTGGAAGGAATGGCCACAGAGGCCCCTATAGGCCCCAGACCTGCAGCTAGAGCAGCAGCCCCCTGTCAGACAGACAGCTGTCCTGGGGAGACTGTTTGGAGCACATTTGTTTTTACCCAGTGTCCCCTGGGGCAAAGGTCCACGCTCCTTTAATTTATTAATTCTCTCTGATGTTGATAGAGATGTACATCTATCCTCTCTGATGTTGATAGAGATGTACATCTATCCTCTCTGATGTTGATAGAGATGTACATCTATCTTCTCTGATGTTGATAGAGATGTACATCCATTGTCTCTGATGTTGATAGAGTTGTACATCTATCCTCTCTGATGTTCATTGAGATGTACATCTATCCTCTCTGATGTTATTAGAGATGTGCATCCATCTTCTCTGATGTTAATAGTGTCATGACTCTCATGTGATGGTCCCAGGTGAGAAGCTCAAGATCAGAATACAGAGAAGCAACAGTATACAGATCTCTCTATCTCCCGTGGTCATTTTTATGAACACAGGAGGGATTGATGTGGGGGGTTTTATGTTTGCAGCAAACGACTCCCTGTTGGTCCCTAGTATTGGTGATCGGAATGTCTCTGTGTTACAGGGACAGATTGTCGCCTAAAAACTCTAACATCAAAAGATTGGACATTGGAACATTGTTGTTGAGATCCAAATGTTTGGAATGGTCGGTGGAGATCTAAAGAATAATCATGTCATATTATGTATTGTTTTGTGATATCATTAAGGATGGTATTACTAAATAAATAAATAAATAAATATCTATGGAAGTCTACACATTTCAGTTATCAGGTTTGCATCTAAATGTATAAAATATATGATTAAGTATGAGAATACGTTTGTGAAGATAGCAATGTGATTTTATACTTCTAAATTAGATAATTGTTTTTCATAGAAACCTTTGCCAGTCAGTAACCACGCCCAAGTAAGCACATACATTGGATCGGCGTGATGGAATGCCCCTTTTTACCCAAGCATAAAAAGCCTTGAAAAACTAATCAACCTTTAGACCAGAAAGCATGGAGCGGTGGCTAAATGGCTTAAAATGGTTAGACCAGAAAGATCAGGAAGCTACACGGCTTAAATTGGTTGACTCTCTACTGACCAGAAAACGTGAGACGGTAGTCCATACGTTTGAAATGGTGAAACTCTGAAACTCTCAACCTCTACACGAGGTGAAGAAGCAGATAAACACACTAGACTTTATCATATCAGTCTGCAGCTGGCATGTATAGTCGTCTAGAGAACTTTCACTAAAGACACGAGTTGGGAAGGACAATCCCTCTCAGACAACTGTTGGCACATCTGAAGTGTCTATTCTAACGAACACTCTATTCGAAGACAAGCCGAGTCTCACTGAAGTGGGATAGGACACTCAAACCCTTTTTGAGAAAGTGGTTCAACAGAGAGACGATGATCAAGGACAGCTTCGCGTAAATATACACATTGCATTTCTTATCCGAATGAGCGGTGGTTAGGGGGCTAAGTATTATGATTACTGTGAGTGTAGTTTCCAAATGTAACAACAATAGTTTGAATCTCTGTCTCTCCCTTTCACTCTCTTTCTACTGACCCCTCCTTCCTCTAACCAAGCAGTCATGCTGTTGTTAGTCCATTCCACTAGGGACCTGTTTTCATTGTATTACGTTAGTAATCGGCAACCTATACCGTGTGTGTGTTTGTATTCTGTGTTATTATTTAGTTAGTTAGTAAATAAATAATTAAGCCAATTTGTGTATTGCTCATTCATTAATAAGGTTAGGGTTCTTGCAGATTCAAGGATTATGCGACGTTCAGAATGAGACTGATGAGGTAATGATTTAATGGATGACTGTTATCGATATAACGTTATAACATATATATATGTATATATCATCTAAGAGTTTAATTCGGGAGATGGTAACTCGTTAAACAACTTCTTCCGTGGTGCCCCAAATGACTAATGAGTTAATTGTTACATGATTAATTTAATCGAGTGACAATAAAAATAGTTAGTTGATTCGATAAATAACAGTCATCACATTAATGTAAGTCACGTCACGACAATAGAGATGTACATCCATCCTCTCTGATGTTAATAGAGATGTACATCTATCCTCTCTGATGTTAATAGAAACGTGCATCCATCCTCTATGATGGTAATAGAGATGTACATCTATCCTCTCTGATGTTAATAGAGATGTGCATCCATCCTCTCTGATGTTGATAGAGATGTACAGTCGTAGTCAAAAGTTTTGAGAATGACACAAATATTGGTCTTCACAAAGTTTGCTGCTTCAGTGTTTTTAGAAATGTTTGTCAGATGTTACTATGGTATACTGAAGTATAATTACAAGCATTCCGTGAGTGTCAAAGGCTTTTATTGACAATGAAATTAAGTTTATGCAAAGAGTCAATATTTGCAGTGTTGACCCTTCTTTTTCAAGACCTCTGCAATCCGCCCTGGCATGCTGTCAATTAACTTCTGGGCCACATCCTGAATGATGGCAGCCCATTCTTGCATAATCAATGCTTGGAGTTTGTCAGAATTTGTGGGGTTTTGTTTGTCCACCCACCTCTTGAGGATCGACCACAAGTTCTCAATGGGATTAAGGTCTGGGGAGTTTCCTGGCCATGGACACAAAATGTCAATGTTTTGTTCCCCGAGCCACTTAGTTATCACTTTTGCCTTATGGCAAGGTGCTCCATCATGCTGGAAAAGGCATTGTTCGTCACCAAACTGTTCTTGGATGGTTGGGAGAAGTTGCTCTTGGAGGATGTGTTGGTACCATTCTTTACTCATGGCTGTGTTCTTAGGCAAAATTGTGAGTGAGCCCACTCCCTTGGCTGAGAAGCAACCCCACACATGAATGGTCTCAGGATGCTTTACTGTTTGCATCACACAGGACTGATGGTAGCGCTCACCTTGTCTTCTCCGGACAAGCTTTTTTCCGGATGCCCCAAACAATCGGAAAGGGGATTCATCAGAGAAAATGACTTTACCCTAGTCCTCAGCAGTCCAATCCCTGTACCTTTTGCAAAATATCAGTCTGTCCCTGATGTTTTTCCTGGAGAGAAGTGGCTTCCTCACTGCCCTTCTTGACACCAGGCTATCCTCCAAAAGTCTTCGCCTCACTCTGCATGCAGATGCACTCTGCCTGCTGCCATTCCTGAGCAAGCTCTGCAATGGTGGTGCCAGATCCCACAGCTGACTCAACTTTAGGAGACGGTCCTGGCGCTTGCTGGACTTTCTTGGACGCCCTGAAGCCTTCTTCACAACAATTGAACCTCTCTCCTTGAAGTTCTTGATGATCCGATAAAGGGTTGATTTAGGTGCAATATCCTTGCCTGTGAAGCCCTTTTTGTGCAAAGCAATGATGACGGCACGTGTTTCCTTGCAGGTAACCATGGTTAACAGAGGAAGAACAATGATTTCAACACCACCCTCCTTTTAAAGCTTCCAGTCTGTTATTCTAACTCAATCGGCATGACAGAGTGATCTCCAGCCTTGTCCTCGTCAACACTCTCACCTGTGTTAACGAGAGAACCACTGACATGATGTCAGCTGGTCCTTTTGTGGCAGGGCTGAAATGCAGTGGAAATGTTTTTTTTTTTGGATTAAGTTCATTTTCATGGCAAAGAGGGACTTTGAAATTAATTGCAATTCATCTTATCACTCTTCATGACATTCTGGAGTATATGCAAATTGCCATCATAAGAACTGAGGCAGCAGACTTTGTGAAAATTAATATTTGTGTCATTCTCAAAACTTTTGACCACGACTGTACATCCATCCTGTTGTTGTTGTCTCCCTCTTTCTTCTTTCTCTCTTGTTCCTCTCTGGACCTCTGTCTCATTCTCTCTCCCTTTCTTGTTTCTCTCTCTTTTTTTTGTTTATTTCCCTCTCTTTCTCTCACTGGTGCGGGCTCACACTGGAGCATGACTTTGTAGAGGTGTGGGGCATCAGGGGGGTTCTATGCACAGTGGACGAGGAGGGGGGCTTGGTTCTAACTTTCTAGGTCTGTTAAAATGAAGTAAAGTTTAATTTAGTTTTTAATTATGTAACTTTGGGGCCAATAAAGGAGTGTCACTCTCTGGGTCATTGTGACCTTAAAGTAGCCTTCTCAATAACAGTGTAGTTGATGTCAAATCAAATCACATTTTATTTGTCACATGCGCCGAATAAAACAGGTGTAGACCTTACCTTGAAATGCTTACTTACAAGCCCTTAACCAACAATGCAGTTTTAAGCAAATAGAGTTAAGAAAACTAAAGTAAAAAATGTAATAAAAAGTAGCACAATAAAATAACAATAACGAGACTATATCAAATAAAATAAAATGTTCTTTGTCACATGCGCCGAATACAACAGGTGTAGGGGGGTACCGGTACAGAGTCAATGTGCGGGGGTACAGGTTCGTCAAGGTAACTTCTACATGTAAGTAGGGGTAAAGTGACTATGTATAGATAATAAACAGCGAGTAACAGCAGTGTAAAACAAAGGGGTGGGGGGATTAATTGTTCAGCAGTTTTATGGCTTGGGTAGCAAAGAGACCAGTCTATGACTTGGGTGACTGGATTCTTTGACAATTATTTGGTCCTTCCTCTGACACCACCTAGTATATAGGTCCTGGATGGCAGGAAGCTTGGCCCCAGTGATGTACTGGGTCGTACGCACTACCCTCTGTAGCGCTTATGGTCGGATGCCGAGCAGTTGCCATACCAGGCGGTGATGCAACCGGTCAGGATGCTCTCGATAGTGCAGCTGTAGAACTTTTTGAGGAACTGGGGACCAATGGCAATTATTTTCAGTCTCCTGAGGGGGAAAAGGCGTTGTTATGCCCTCTTCCCGACTGTCTTGGTGTGTTTGGACCATGTTAGTTTGTTAGTGACACCAAGGAACTTGAAACTCACGACCCGCTCCACTACAGCCCCATCGATGTGAATGGGGGCGTGTTCAGAGTCTGACACTCAGACTGATTTGTCATCGACGAGACAGTCATGTCAACAAAGCCTCAGTGCACCAAAAAAAAGGGTTCTGCTATGGGGACAGCAAAATAACTATGTTAGGTTCTAGATAGGTTCTACCTTTTATTTTAGGTTCTACCTTTTTTTCTAAGAGTGTAAATCCATTTGACCACATACTGAGTAATGTCAACATATTCCTCGGCTTGACATGTTCTGTCTATGTGCTTAGCAAGTTACGGCTATTTTCTCTCAGTTATTTGTGTCTCTCCTCTGTCTGGCAATGTCATTAGAAAGTAAGTTGTGAGAGAGAGAGAGAGAGAGAGAGAGAGAGAGAGAGAGAGAGAGAGAGAGAGACAGAGGGAGATAGAGAGAGAGAAAGAGAGAGAGCGAGAGAGAGAGAGAGAGAGAGAGAGAGAGAGAGAGAGAGAGAGAGAGAGAGAGAGAAACAGACAGAGAGAGAGAGACAGAGAGAGAGAGTGCTTATTTTTATTTCATTCCATCATTGAGAAGCTAGTGCTGCGCATCCCCTTTCATTTCTCTGAGAAAATACTGACTGTCTAGATAAGGATTTACAAAGCCAAGTCACCATCAATAAGAGCCTCAAAGACACAAAGCAGAGAGAGAGAGACGATCGTTGACTTCTCATATTTTCCCATAACATTTTTAAGGCAGCATATTGTCATACATATGCAGAAAATGTGTGTGTGTGAGTGTGTGTGTGTGTGCGTGCGTGTGTGAGTTCATTGATATATTTCTGAACGTGCGTACCAATGTGGATGTGTGTGTGTCTTTTAGTGAAGGTAACTATCTGACCTGCAGATCAGAACAAGGTGTCAGGGAGACGTATGTTCCCCCTCCGTCTAACAATACCCTTTCTGTCTCTCTCTCTCTCTCTCTCTCTCTCTCTCTCTCTCTCTCTCTCTCTCTCTCTCTCTCTCTCTCTCTCTCTCTCTCTCTCTCTCTCTCTCTCTCTCTCTCTCTCTCTCTCTCTCTCTCTCTCTCTCTTTACACTCACATATCCAGTAACTACACTTCACTTAGGCCATTACACATGCACACACATGCACGTGCCCACAGAGAGAACAACTAGCGACACCTTCATACTGGCAAGGGAAGCAATATTCAGATGACTCCCACGTGGTCTCAATGAAAACTCTTGTATTCCTCTTCCTCTTCACTCTAAATGTGACCGGCTTAATCTAGCTCTCCTCTGTCTCTCTTTATACTTAAATTACCTGGAAAGAATAGTATCTGTGCTCTGAACAACCTGACTGACTTTCAATGCAAATTCCAACTTTATTTAGATCCAGTGTCATTCAGACCCGCTGAAGTTTTGAACAATTCCAAGCATGGAGGAGATGGAATAGCAAATCATTTGAAAGGCATGAATATCTCTAACTATTTCAAATGGATTCATACATCGGCATGGCAGATAATACAAAGTCTTGATGGAGCCGTCTGTATTCCCTAGGCCTTATTACTGGCTTAACATTGACGATGCTCAGCTCTTCAGGGGTGGATACAATGTTAGTTTTTTATTGTTTTTTTTATTCAACCTTTATTTACTGAAATGTTTATACCTGCATGTTCCCCCCTTTCTGTAAACCAGCTGTGTGACACCCAGCGTGTGTGTGTGTGTGTGTGAGTGTGTGTGTGTGTCTGTACGTGCATGTGTTTGTGTGATGTCCCAAACCTCGCTCCTCTGTCCCAGCATGCCTATCTATCTGATGGGCCAAAAGCAGGACACAGCTACCCCAGGTTCCCTGATCGGATTCTAAAGGCAGAACACAGATCAGGAGCTTTCAGTCCTAGCGAAGGATTACAGCACAAAAACATGACGGTCTATTGTAGCTGCACATCAATAACTGACAGTCCCACTGGGCGGCCCCTCTGCCTCCGACACAGAGTGTGTGTGTGTGTGTGTGTGTGTTTGCGTCTGTGTGCATTTCCGTCTGTGCGCATTTGCTTGTGTAGGTGTGTGTGTGCACGTGTGTGTGTGTATGTGTATGTATGTGTTTGTGGCCCTTCTGCCTCCCACATAGACAGAGCGATGCCGGGAGAAAATCATCAGACATGCAACATATCCCACACTGCTGTCAGACAGAAAGAATGATGAGGTGACTATCAAAAAAGGAAGTAAAAGAAGAGATGTGAGTCCATCGTGAATAGAATTTAAGAGACCTTGAAGTTAAAGGGGTGTGTTATTGTGTGTGTGTGTGTGTGTGAGTGTGTGTGTGCGTTTGTGTAATGGGGAAATGTAAGATGAATAAAGTTCATATTCAGTTAAGAGTAATTAACACAATGCTTAGCATATTTATATGTTTTCCCTTTATATAATACACATGATTTCCAGTGTTCTATTTGTGACACTTATTTGTGTAGGGGTTGATGGTCACTACACTTAATACTGAATGTTATGGAATGTTCTCATATCTGTTGATTGTGATTGACGCCAGACTGGAGGTACAAGGACAGAAAACACTGATTGTTCTGTGACACTGTGTGATTCTGTAGCAGCTGATGTTGTGACTTCCTACAAGCCTCTTGGCAGGTGTTTACAGAACATTGGTGCTGTGAGATTACAATATAAGGGCCTGCTTAGAGAAGGTGAGTTAGATATTTTCTCTCCCTGTTGCAACTTGTATTAAACCAGATTGATTTTGATTGACTTGATCAGCAACTGCTCTACTTTTTGTTCACCTGGAAATTCCCATTACATAGTGTGTGTGAGAGAGAGAGATAGAGAGATAGAAAGCAGAACGTTGAGGGCTCTGTTATTAGGCTAGTGATATGACTCAAGTCACACTGCACACACACACACACACACACGCACGCGCACACACACACACTCCCAAGGGCAGACAGACAAGACAATTAATGAAGTCAAAAGAGAGGCCTCTCCTGAACATCCTGTGTTATCTAATGAATTAATCTGTTTTCTTTTCCCACTGTGCCTTAATGGCCCACTGCATGTGAAAATTAACACTTTTAATTAAAAACCACTCACCGCTCAACAAGCCAACTATGACCTTCAAATCACTGCTACAATAGTTAATATGGGCTGACGTGGGCGGAGGGACGAGAGTGGAGGGAGAGGATATGAGGTGGTGTGTCAAACAACCAGGAACATTCCCTAGTGAGGACCACAAAGGAAATAAGTCCCAGACTTTATTGTGTGTTAATCTCCATGATTTTACTCATGTGCATGTATGGCTTTTCACGTTTTATGTTTGCTTGTTTTATTAATGGTCGAATTAAGAAACTAAAACTAAAAAACTAAGAGAGGAGAGAGAGAGAGACAGAAAGAGAGAGTGAGCGAGAGTGAGAGAGAGAGAAAGAGAGCGTGAAGGAGAGAGAGAGTGAAAGAGAGAGAGAGCGAGAGAGTGAAGGAGAGAGAGAGAGTGAAGGAGAGAGAGAGAGAGAGAGAGAGAGAGAGAGGAGAGAGAGAAAGAAAGAGAGAGAGAAAGAGAGAGAGCGAAGGAGAGAAAGAGAGAGAGTGAAGGAGAGAGAGAGAGTGAGAGAGAGAGAGAGAGAGAGAGAGAGAGAGAGAGAGAGAGAGAGAGAGAGAGAGAGAGAGAGAGAGAGAGAGAGAGAGAGAGAAAGAGTGAAGGAAAGAGAGAGAGGAAGAGCTTGTGCGTGCGTGCAGGCATTCCTGTGTGTGTGTGTGTGTGTGTGGTAGAACCTGTGAGGTAGAAATGGTAGAAATCAAGAGAGAAAACGTAAACACAGTATAACTCATGACCAACACATTACTGTATCAACCTTCTGACAGGGACTTCATAAAGTATACAGTATGTCCATCAGTGAACAGTATCATATATCCCCCCAGCAAAACCAGACAGCCAGCAGAGCTACAGGACGTCTGAGACATGTCATGATAAGATATCAGCATCCCCATGTAGCACAGACACAGCTTTTAAGTCAGCCATTCTTAAACACTTTCACACGTGCAGGCAAGCAAAAAGAGAAAACACATATGCTGGCACACCCACATCCTGGTAAGAACACACACACACATACACTCACACACACACACACACGCAACCCAACCTCAAGGTTTCTATCAGTCAGCAATTAAGACATCTGATTATTTCTAACACCCTCATGAGAAAAAGGCCCGCTGGACCCACGACTGTGGTTGGACTCGGCCCAATCAGCACTTCTCTCATTACTTTCCCCGACTCACACGTATCAATCTGTTTAATCAGCACCCTATTCCCTACATAGTGCACTACTTTTGACCAGAACCATATGGGCCCTGGTCAAAAGAAGTGCACTATATAGGGAATGGGATCTCATTTGGGACACACACTTAGCACTAAATGGTTATTTATACCAAAACAATACGTAGGTGTGAGTGAGGGAGGGAGGGAGGGAGACTGTGTGTGTGTGTAAACGTGTGCGTGAATGCATGCGGTTGTGTGTGTGTGTTCTGTTAAAGGTAACTTCATTCTCGTGAACACTTGGGTATGACACAGCAACCACATTGGTCCACACCTCTCACCCCTCAATACTGTGATATTGACTATTTACTCAGATATCATATTGCTCAGACTTACACTTTACCTGGGGAATACACTAGTTCATCTTGAAGAGCTTTACTGTGAGAACAGAAAAACCCAGAGTACAACCTCCAACCCAGGAGCCCTGACTGACTAACAAGCACTGACATTAACACAGATGGCCCATTGGTTCAGCTATGGATCTCAACCAAATTAAGATTCCTCCATTGAGCTCTCTATTGGCTGCTGGGAGGTGTGCAGGCACAGAGTACATCTAAAGAGCAAACGGCCTACAGAGAAGAGAATGGCAGGTTTTCTGTCAGCCTGTGGCGTTTACTGTTAATCTCCGCGAACGTCGTGGAAATTGCCTTTAAAAGGTGCGTTGTCGGCTGTCTAGTGCGCTGCTCGATTATGCACCTTGGATTGAATCCCGGCCTTCATAATTTTTTTCATGCGGAATCTTTCAAAGTCTGCTCATCTCTTATAAACCAGACATCTTACCACAGAACTTGTCCAGAAAATGGCAAAACTCTATCCGTGCTGTATCTGTCCTGTCTACCCCCATACTCTATCATTAATACATAACCCAATGTACTGTACTGTCGTTAATGGTCTGCTCTCTGTCTTTAATGGCCTGATCTCTCTCTCTCTCTCTCTCTCTCTCTCTCTCTCTCTCTCTCTCTCTCTCTCTCTCTCTCTCTCTCTCTCTCTCTCTCTCTCTCTCTCTCTCTCTCATCCATAATCCCTAACCTTATGTCAAGGTCAGGAAGGGCCAGAATCCTAGAGTCCGTTAGTCCAAATACAGTAAATTCCATGACAGGGAAGCGCTTCTAAATGCAAATGTTATGTTCCGGAGTCCGTTGACACACACTGACCAGTACTGTCACCCCTCCACCCCATAGAAATATAATCACTAGACTTGGCATCACTATTCAAGTCAATGATGCCATAATGGGTGGACTGGCAGCCAATTTGAGTGTATCCATAGTAGTAAAGCAGGAAGTAAAAGCAGGAAGTATAGCGTTGAATCTGTGCTTTATTAACAGTCAACTGAACTGACAACGTGATACTATTACTATAGTCCTGTAGGCTGACAGTGGACCAGGGAGGGTCTCTGCAAGCAGGCAGGATTCATGCCCAGGATCAAGTCCCAGGGCTGGGTGAGGGAGGGGACACTGGGAGAGAGAACCCTATCTCCTCCCCTCACTCTCTCACCTACCTCTGTATCTTTATTCCTCTCTACCTCTTCTCTCTCTTTACCCCACCTCTCTATCTATCTCCACCACCTCTCTACCATCTGTCTCTCTCCCCCCCTCACCTCCGCTCTCTTGCTCTCACACCTCTCTCACTCTCACTCACTCCCTCCCTCTCTCTCACTCACTCCCTCCCGCTCTCTCACTCCCTCTCACTCCCTCTCTCTCCCCTCTCTCTCCCCTCTCTCTCCCCCGTCTCTCTCCCCTCTCTCCCTCTCTCCCCCCTCTCTCTCTCCCCTCTCTCTGACATATCTCCACCTGTCTGTTCCCCTTTCCATCCACTTTCCTCTCTCCTTTTTCTCTCTGTCCATTCTTCCTCTAACCTTCTCTATCTCTTCACCTGTCTCTCTCCTCCTATCTACAGTATATTTCCCTCTCTTCTCTCCTTTGCCCTCACCCTCTCCTTCTCCCTCTCCATTTCTCTCTCTTCCTTTGCCAGGTGGCTGTTGTGTGATGTGTCAGAGTCCCATACCAGGCTTCTGGAAACGACAGAAAAACAGAAAAAAACGGAAAGGTTGGACTCAATATGGATAAGATCATGAACAGTGTTTTTACCATCACACCACATCCGACACAAGTGAATGGTACAGTATGTGGTATAGCATGTGTTTGTGGACGTGTGTGTGTGTGTGTGTGTGTTTGTGCGTGCGTCATCCGTGACATCAATCCCTCTGACCTCCACATGAAACATGAGAGGGGGAGAAGAAAGGGAGGGAGGAAAAGGGGGAGTCAGTCTCAGTACCAGAACCATAAAAATAACAGATGTAGACTTTAAATACAGAGATAGGGCCTCTCTCCCTCTCGCTCCCTCGCTCCCTCTCTCTCTCTCTCTCTCTTTCTCTCTCTCTCTCTCTCTCTCTCTCTCTCTCTCTCTCTCTCTTTCTCTCTCTCTCTCTCTCTTTCTCTCTCTCTCTCTCACTCCCTCTTTCTCTCTCTCTGTATGTCTGTCTGTCTCTCTCTACCCCTCTCACTCTACCTCTCTCTCTCTCTCTCTCCCTCTCTCTCTCTCTCTCTCTCTCTCTCTCTCTCTCTCTCTCTCTCTCTCTCTCTCTCTCTCTCTCTCTCTCTCTCTCTCTCTCTCTCTCTCTCTCTCTCTCGCTCTCTCTCTCTCTCCCAGGCTGGATCTCTTTTAATCAGTAGGATGCTGTCTGGACTAGAGTACTGCTCTCTCTTTTAATCAGTAGGATGCTGTCTGGACAAGAGAGTACTGGTCTCTCTTTTAATCAGTAGGATGCTGTCTGGACAAGAGAGTACTTGTCTCTCTTTTAATCAGTAGGATGCTGTATGGACTACACTGTACCGGTATCTTGATGGTCTCCATATCCAGTAGGGTGCTTTCAGGCAGGGAGAGAAACTTTGCTAGAAAATAGTGTGACCTTTAACACTGGGAGAATCACAAGATAGAAACAGTAGTAAGCTTGTCTTATCTTGACAAGGCCTGAGAGATACCATGACATACAATGTTGACTTGTCCCACTGCTTTGTCACTGAGCTAATAGATAACATCTTCATCAGCAACAGAAACAACAGTCAACCCGGACAGTGTGGGAGAGTGTAGTGTGACAGAGACAGGGTTCTGATGACTGTTGGGTTCAAGTTGGTGGTAAAGACCTGTGTCAGTGCTGGACCAGTATGAGGGCAGGTTGTGTGTGTGTGTGTGTCCGCCAGGGAAGGATTGTCTTGGCTGTGTCCTGACACGTTAAGCTGTAAACAGATCCACTCCCTCTTGTGCTGGAGTGTGAGGAGAAGGCTCTTACAGCGGAATGAGACCCCTCTGACACACAAAAATATGGGGAGGCTTGGAGGTAACTACTTATTTATGCTCTATAATGTGAACCCCCAGGAGAACCTCCTCACACCTCCTCTCACCTCCCATGGATACCTACCTTTAAAGACACCACCTTGTCAACGCTGTAAACCCTGTAGAACCACTCACACTCCCTCTCATCTCCCCATGGATATCTACCTTTAAAGACAGCACCTTGTCAACGCTGTAGAGCCTGTAGAAAGGGCTGGGAGGGAGCTAATTGAGATGCTGATGTGATGAAACAGAGCCAGTAGTCCATTAGGGAGACACAGCAGAGCGGTGAGGCAGAGCCTAGTAAAGGCCACGAATGGGAGAAATATGACAGATGAGTGCATTTATTAAAATAGCATTGACGCAGCGACTCCATGACGTCTTAATTGCATGAATCAACTTGGAGATCTGTAAAGTTGACAGCCGTGACAATGATAATAGGTGTCGAGGAAGGGGTGTCACTCACAGTTTCCTGTGAAAGCCACACGTAAGGCTTCACTGTATCAACAAGGAGTAGAGAACATGACACGTGCACTAAGAAAATATTCACGCACAAACAACTTTGGGTGTCTCCGTCGCTTCGTTTGTCCTCGGCGGCAATGTTTCCGTGCCATTTAATGATTCTGTCAGCTTGACTAACCCCCTCCCTCCTTCTCTCTTTCTCTCTCTCTCTCTCTCTCTTTCTGTCTTTTCATATATCTCCCTCCCTCATCTTCTCTCTCTTTCTCCCTCCCTATATCTCTCCTTCTCTATTTCCCCCCCTCCCTCCACCCCTCCTCTCTCTCTGTCGCGGTCTCGTTCTCACTCTCTCTCTCTCTCTATATATATATATATATATATATGCCTCCCTCTCTCTCTGCTGTTGTTTGGGTGTGCTGCTGGCAGAGTGAGTGACAGTCAGGTAAATATTAGGAGATATGGCCGCGTACAGAGAGGAGGGAGTCAGTGACCCTGGTGTTGAGGGGAGGGCTGAAGTGGTGGTGTGTTAAACAGAGCAATGTGCTGAGTCTGGAGACACCTTCAATGATACTCCTAATGGGGATGGGCTAAATGGAGTGAGAGAGCGAAGCAAAGGGAAGAGAGGGAAGCAGCAGTGAAGAGCTAAGTGTTTGAGGATATGTGTGACATGTTTTTCTTTCTCCCAATCGTCCTTTGTAGTGTGTGTTTTGGTTCAGAGTGGTTGTTCTGTTTGTGTGTTGTGTGTTCTGGTTATTACAGGTGTGCTGAGTTGCGGCTGACGATGGTGGGCGTGGCTTCTGTCTGGAGTCCTGGCAGCTGTGGTTGAGCGTCTGATTGACTAGAGCATATAAACTGTTTGTCGTGTGAGCTAGAGAGAGAGAGAGAGAGAGAGAGAGAGAGAGAGAGAGAGAGAGAGAGAGAGAGAGAGAGAGAGAGAGAGAGAGAGAGAGAGAGAGAGAGAGAGAGAGAGAGAGAGAGAGAGAGAGAGAGAGAGAGAGAGAGAGAGAGAGAGAGAGAGACCCTACCTACCTAGGTCCTGGAGAAGGGAAAGGTAGTTATGCCCATGGGTGTACATTCACATGTAGATAACACACTGTTTTACACACTAGGTTAGCCGGGCGGGTGTCACCCCTGTATTTGTGGTAACAGGTAGGAAAGCGGGGTAGGGTGTCGTATCGGATGAGTGGTGGCCAGTTATTGCTGTCAACAAAGAGTCCGTTTATGCTGCATCGTGTTAGAGGCTTTTATTAAAATCACGAGGTTACAGCATAAGTTACAGGTGACATGACACCCGGAGAGTGACGCCTCAGAATGGCTGCTCGTTCTGCCCTCTCCTTCGTTTTCCCCCCTATTTATCTCCCTCTTCTGGCCAATCACCAGTCTCCCCTGGGGCGTCACCCTAAAACATTCCCTTTTGATACTAACATAAACAACATTCCTTTCTTCATGAAAAACATTTAACAAAGACATAATCTTAATACACTACATATTTCCCCCCTTCGAGACAAACTAAAAGTCTCGAAAACAAACAGAATAGGATTATGACTAGTAACCATTTATCTTATTGAGTATCTTTAACATTAAACCAAAAACATTCTCCTCTAGAGTGTAAATACCTTTCTATGAGATATGAACAACTGTTTATGAAGTGTGAATACATTACTATGAAATATGAAGTGTGAATACATTACTATGAAATATGAACAAATCTCTATGGAGTGTAAGAGCGAAAAACTGTCCGGCAACCTTCCATCCATCAATCAAGACAGTAAAATTCTCTCACGGTCCCTCTGCCCCAGGCAACCACCTTCGGTACTCCAGATAACCTCATAAACCATGTAAATGCATTTGAAACTATGATGCAATTAAATACACATGTAAGCCCCTGCAAACAAAATCCTATCCAAAAACATCCACTTGTAAGGCTGGTCAACCCATTGGACCGTACAGTGAACCTCTCCCTGCCTAGCCTCTCTGTCCCTAAACATTCACGAAATAAACAAAAACATCTAAGATCCTCACATGTATTCAATAACATCAAACATCATTCTACAAAAATTAATACCTAAGAATATGACACAAATTATGTATTACACATGTCTATATTTCATTGCAGACACTGGAATGTAGTCCACTACACTTCATCTCCCCGTAGTCTCCTCTTCCAATGGACTTGTTGATGATGGAATCGGCCACACCCTCCTTGTTTCATCTCCTCCAGTCATATTGTCCTTTCATATTGTCCCTTCATATTGTCCTTGTTTGAGTCACATGTTCCCCCAAATGCTTCTGGAAGAAAAGAAAAGAAACGACCAAACAGTATCTTTTGCAAAACAACCCTTTCAAATTAACCACCAATATCAACTAAGAATATAAAAATGATATATAAATGATGCATGAATCACATAAACCCATTCCCCCCTTTGATTCATAAATCATACCAACATCACCCCAATATTGAAATGTTTTTTTTTGAAAAATCATCAAATAATCAAAAATGATATTTATCCATTCAGTTCCACTTGTCCATCTTTATCCAGATCAGGAACAGTCAACACCGGCATCTGAGTGTTGTCTCCAGGCATCACTCTCCAACCTATCTCAATATCATAGCTTTCTCAAAGATCAGTAACAAATTACAAACATCACACAGTGTTATCAAAGCTGAAACTAAAATCTGACCCATCACTGCCCCTACTGGCCTACCTGATCCTGCAACCAAATCTTCTCAGATCTCCCAAACACATCCCTTATATTCTTCAATGCATATATAACTATCTGAACTATCTGGACTCAAAGTATAACTATTATTATCAATATGATCTTCCCAAATGTTACACCATACCATGGAAAAAGTCCCCCCTTCTCCCTTAGATTTATCCTTCAATGATAGGCTTGAAGACTATGACATGTCTTCATGTCTCTTTCATCCAATTTCAAATATAGCTTCAGATTTCTGTGTCCGGTGCTACCCCTCTTATAATGGTAGAAACCTCATATGGAAGCTTCAACGTTGACATGTAACAACATCCTGTCTATCCATAGGGTAAGAATATACTTTATCACCACAAACCCTCCAAATATCTCTAAAATCCCCATAGTCACATGGTCAGGCAAAAGCTAATCTTTTAACCATCAAAGTCCTGCTGTTCCTACTACCTGGAACATAAAAATTACATTATATTTGTCATCTCTAACCTTATGTTCATGCTTATCCAAAGTCATCATATAATCATCACAATCTGATATTCCCATAAACATACCCCTTACCTCATATGTTTTATTAGAACAAACAACTTTTAGCCCTCCATGGTTACACCTCAAATGCTTCAGGGTTTGCTTGTTACCTGATTTTACTTTCCATCTAACAAATGCACCCAAGTTAATTCACTTAACCCAATTACACCTAACCCTAGGCTTAAACAAATGTTTTGACAACGACATTATTTTATCTGTTACTGACTGTTGCTGCTACCACAGTCATGACAAAGCATAAGATTGACACATACTTGATAGAGGTCGAGTGACCGTCTCTAACATGTTTGTTGCTGGAATTCTCAACAGACATGGACCCTCAAGATTCCTCACTGATCTTACAGAATGAGCTGCTGGAACCTGCCCATCTATCTCTAATTTTCACAACAGAAGAATCAAACCACTCCCTTTAGTTTCTCTCTTCCCTAACGAGCGGTACTGATCAGATACCTCTCCTTGTCTGTCATTAAAATCAAAGACCTCATCCTGTCCTCCATGATAAATCTATATTCTCTCTACTACTATCTGTTCTCCTATTTTAAGTCCTTCTTGCTACCCCCTTTAATTTCAGAAAAGTTGTTGTCGGTGTCATACTTCCTACGTTTGCTATTGCCATCGTATCATTAATCCCTTCCAAAGTTACCATTAAAGTATGTATTAACCTTAATTATTTCTAGTGGCACAATCACCAATATCCTCTGTGTATTATCTACTGTTGGAGTGGCTACTGTAATCTACTCCTCCTGAACTCCCTCAATGACTGTGGAGGCTACAACAGACCTCAACTCTTCCATCATAAGCGTTACTTTATGAATTACATAGCCTTTTAACCAATAATTCTTAACCGGAACACATTTCTAATGCTTGCACTAGATAAGTATACTTCTTCTCCATAATTATCTCTCCATGTGGAAGAAACGTCCCCATCCTAACCCTAAAATTGGCACTGGAGCTATTGGTTCCCTTATAATCAAATGCGATATATTTATGGCTTTAATAACTATCAATGTTGAAAGAGTTAAATTGCTTCTCACTGTTGTTTTAATAGACTGAAGTGTCAATGTCCTTAGTTACTTCTAGTTTTCCCAAAGAAAAGTTGTCTTTGCTTGTACTTCCATCTATCACCACTAGTGTCACTTTTTCCCCACTCTCAGTCCTTTCTCTAATCCCTGACTTTCAAACTTTTGATTATAAAAAATACACCTATAATTACCTTGATCTTCCTACTCTAAAGTTTCATTCACCATTGTTCTCTCTCTTACTACTAACTTTAAACTTAGCTTACTGTCTTAGAGTTCCTTCAACCTAGTTCTCCTAACTTATTTTAATCTAATCTTTTCCTCCTAACCTTTAAACTTTTTCCACTGATTTATTCACAAAATCCCTTTACCACCAATTTTTAGAATATGTGATTGGGAAAGTCCCCACCTGTTTTTGACTTCTTTACACACAGACTTGGCAAACGACTAAACACCTTTTAGCCTAGCCTGAAATCTCTTAGTGTAAGAATGTAACCCAGAATAAACAATCACCCCTTTTAACTTTTCAGACAGATTGCCTAATAGACAGTCGTCTAGTGTACATCTTATTGTACAATTCAATTTAAACAATGCATCTCTTCCCAACACTGCAATAACAGTATCTTCTAATATTAGTACCTTAAGAGTAATTAACTGTTTTACTACCTCAAATCCCTATCCTAATTAGTTATCAATTAGTGAGATGTTTAACCTCTTTAGGCTGAACCCAGATAAGTTTTTCCACTATTCACCATCACTTCTAATGGTCGGTTTTTACTTCAATTGTTAGCTATTTTCTCTTCTTCTCTAATCGATGCTCTCAGCTGACACCCCCCTTCCGGATCTTCTAGGCACTAACAGGTGATCTTCACTTGCTCCTTTATCTTCCTCTGTTGTTTTCTCCTGACGCCTTTCCATCACAGGTAAAGTACCCAATCTGTCCACAATTATAACAGTCTTCTGAAAGTTGCTGGAAGTGTAGCTGAAATCTTCCTCCTCCTTCTATTTCTTCTCGTCCTCTTCCTCTCCAATTCTGTGTCTGTCCAGAAACTGGCTGTGGATATGGAACATCTGGTACCCCCCCTTGGCTGGTACAATTGCATTTGATATTGTTCAGTTGAAGCTGTAACAGTGATTGTTGATTTGGTTCACTCTGATTCTTCATAACCAAAGCTTCTCTTCTCCACCCGTTGTATGATTGAGTTCTCAGAGTTTCTTCGTCCTGTTCTTTCTTCTTCTCCAATTCTTGGGATCCTCTCAGCAGTTTCTCCTCTTCTGTATCTTCAGCTGTGTTACTTCTTCTAAACTATTTGCTTTATCCAGGCATGATAAACATCGGTCTATATATCTATTTCTTCTTTGCTAGTCATTGTAGGATAAAATCCTCTTGAACATAAAGCACCCTTAATCTCCAAATCTTCATCGCTTTCTTCATCTTTGCTTTCATCAGAGATCAAATCTCGTGTATCCTTCTTCCTTCAACTTCCATCAGAGATCAAATCTCTAGTATCCTTCTTCTTTCCTCTCTTGCCAACTTCCTTCTGATCACAGAGTCATCTCCACCCATGACCTCTTCATCATCACTCATCTTCATCATCCTCATCTTCTTTAAGTTCCATCCTCCTTAACCTTCCTCTTTTCTTCCAGACATCACATTTTCTTCCTTCTGGAGTTTTGATTCATCTTCATCGTCGTTTCTGCTTGTCCTCTATCTATTATTCGTCTTCATCTCTGATGCAACAATCACCCTCCTGGATGATCACCGGAAGCTGAGGATAAACATCCCTAAGCTCTACTTTTTGCTGAATCCGTATGTGAGAAAGGTGTACTAACTTCTGCCATTAGTTTTTCTAACACTACTTTAGTTAAAGGATTACAATTTTTTCCCCTATATCAACCCTTTTATATTCCTTTATCGTGAATTATTTTATTTTAGCCTGTATAGCCTATGGCTTCCCCTCCTGTAATTATTTTTTAAATAAATCAATTAAAAATCATGAATAATTAAAACCAATTTGTATTCCTATATCACCAATTTATCAATTAGTGTTGGCTATCTTACCACAACCCATCAAATGCAAGTAAATGTAAGTTAGTCAACTTCAAAGCAATCTTAAAAACAAAGCCTTCTAACCTTACAACCCTTTGATTTTTATCAATTCCATTGTTTAATATGCACCCAAGTATCTTAATTGCAGAATAATGTCAGTACTTGATTTCCAACCGAACTGTAATCCAGCCCAGTGATGCACAGAGACTCCAAAATGCAAATTTTATTCAAATAGTATTTGCCAAGCCTATGTAAAATTGTCATAACATCACATATTTTGTTAGGGATGATTTTGTGAACTAGCCTGATATCTGATCCTCTGCCGCGTCACACCTTGTCACGTGACGCACGTCAGTCACACGTTAGCCCCTCCTCTCTCCTGTCGTATCGTCCTATTGCTCCTCTCATATGACAGAAAAACAGAGACACAGAATAACATTTTAGTAGTCAATGCAATCACTGAGTTATCTCAACCATATTCAACCTTCCTTCGTTCACCCATTATTCACTCTAAGACTAACCTCAGAACTAAATAGATCGCTCAAAAACATTTTTATTTTATTTTAATCCGTCATTTAATTTAATTCATTATACTCCGTCAACATATATTTAATTTATAAATGTACTACATCTCAACAAATAGTTTCACGTTCGAATAACAGTTACTTTAACGATTTAAAAGATTCGTGTCCACCTTCCCCTATGACCCTTACCCATAATGCCGTATTTTGTAGGCTTAGCACAACCGCATGTCGTAGTTTTAGTGCCGTAAACCAAAACGTGTCCTAATCTCGTGTCATAAACTCCCCCTTTCTGTAGTGTAGTGTCGCAAAATCATGCACATGCGCACAGCCATTCAAAAATACCTTTTCACCGTGGAAGGAAGATTTTCTACTCCCTCCCCAAACAGACAGAATAACAGTCCAGCTGTACCTCCCGTTTCCCCCTTATAGTCAAACAACATTTAACAGCGCTCACAAAACATATAACCTGACTTACACACAGAGACAAGTTTAAGAGACTTTAATCCATCGCAATGGGGTCTCTAAGGATATCCGTTAGCATGTAGCACACAACACAATTAGCATTTAGCATTAGCCGCCATGTACCATGTAGCATGAAACACACTCCCATTTAGCATTAACATTAGCCTTAGCCTTTAGCTAACTGCGGCCTACCATACAAATAAATATCCTGCACTGCCCTTATTCCCTTTAAACATAGTTATCCTACCGTTTTGTTAAGGCGGAGGTAAAAGCATTGGTGTTAGTGGCGTTGATTGAACAGCAGGTGTTGGTTTTGCCTCGGCCTGCGGTGGGAGAGGTGGTGGATGCTCCAGGTACCCCGTATAGGCCCGACGATGAGGTTGAGTATAAGGCCCCGGCCACCTTGCCTCGATTTGACCCTCTCTCCTATGCCTACGGCTGTACAGTTGCAGCTGGAGGCAGAAGAGAGAGCACAAATCCGAAAGGATGAGCTACATCTCAAGTTGGAGATGCGCCGACTGGAGTTGGAAGCAGAAAGGGACATTAAGATGAGGCAGATGGACTTCGAAATGCGCAAATTAGAATTAGAGGCAGAGACGGCGAGGCTGGCCGCTGTCCCTGCCGTACCCACTAGTGTTAGCAGGAGTGCTGTGTGCAGTCTAGTGTCTACAGGGGAGGTATCAGTAAAGACGATGTTGCTAGGAGGCAGCAGGAGCAGTAGGGGTTCAGGACGAAGGGGCCGGGAGACTTGGGGTCTACAGAAGATGTTGAGACTAGAGAAAAGGATATATGAGGATATATGTCATCCCTGTCCACTCTCAGCTAATAACTTTTTGAACTTCTCACTCTATTCGTAATGTGCACCAATCTGGTTTTAGACCTGGACATAGCACCGTTTCAGCTGCTACGCTTGTTTTAGATTATGTGTAAAATTGCTTAGAACATAAAAATCATTGTGCTGCCTTATTTATAGACTTTTTCAAGGCCTTCGACACATTCTCATTCAAACATTGACTGAAATAGGCCTGGATCACGCTTCTTGCAAGTGGTTTGAGAATTATCTGTCAGACAGAATATAATGTGTGATTTCTGATGGTGTTAGGTCTAGTTTCCTGGATATTATGAAAGGTGTACCGCAGGGGTCAGAATTGGGACCTGTTCTCTTGACTATTTATGTAAATAATATTGGTCTACCTGTTAAAACTTGTAATATTCATCTGTATGCAGACAATACTGTCATGAATGCCATTGCCCCAACTGTAGACCAGGCGTTGTTAGAGCTGCAATCTGACTTTGTTGCCTAACAGAAAGCCCTGGTTGGTTTAAAACGTGTACTTAATGTGGGCAAGACTAAATATATGTTGTTGTCTAATTCTCGCTAAAATGTTTCAGATGGACTACATATTTATTCATTGAATGGTTCCCCCATCAATTGGGCTCCCACGTGTAAATATCTGGGCATTTGGATTGACAAGGATTTGACGTTAGAAAAATTAGTTAAACTCAGCTAAAAATTGAAACGTCCTCTCACTGTCAACAGCGTTTTTTGGATTGCACCAGATGTGCCAGTTCTTGCTGTGAGATGTTACCCCACTCTTCCACCAAGGCACCTGCAAGTTCCCAGACATTTCTGGGGGGAATGGCCCTAGCCCTCACCCTCCGATCCAATAGGTCCCAGACATGCTCAATGGGATTGAGATCCGGGCTCTTCGCTGGCCACGCCAGAACACTGACATTCCTATCTTGCAGGAAATTACGCACAGAACGAGCAGTGTGGCTGGTGGCATTGTCATTCTGGAGGGTCATGTCAGGATGAGCCTGCAGGAAGGGTACCACATGAGGGAAGAGGATGTCTTCCCTGTAACGCACAGCGTTGAGATTGCCTGCAATGACAACAACCTCAGTCCGATGATGCTGTGACACATCGCCCCAGACCATGACGGACCCTCCACCTCCAAATCGATCCCTCTCCAGAGTACAGGCCTCGGTGTAAAGCTTATTCCTTTGATGAAAGACGCGAGTCCGACCATTACCACTGGTGAGACAAAACCAACGACGGTGGGTTTGTGCCCATAGGCGACGTTGTTGCCGTTGATGTCTGGTGAGAACCTGCCTTACAACAGGCCTACAAGCCCTCAGTCCAGCCTCTCTCAGCCTATTGCGGACAGTCTGAGCACTGATGGAGGGATTGTGCGTTCCTGGTGTAACTCGGGCAGTTGTTGTTGCCATCCTGTACCTGTTCCGCAGGTGTGATGCTCGGATATACCGATCCTGTGCAGGTGTTGTTACACGTGGTCTGCCACTGCGAGGATGATCAGCTGTCTGTCCTGTCTCCCTGTAGCGCTGTCTTAGGCGTCTCACAGTACGGACATTGCAATTTGTTGCCCTGGCCACATCTGCAGTCCTCATGCCTCCTTGCAGCATGCCTAAGGCACGTTCACGCAGATGAGCAGGGACCCTGGGCATCTTTCTTTTGGTGTTTTTCAGAGTCAGTAGAAAGGCCTCTTTAGTGTCCTAAGTGTTCATAACTGTGACCTTAATTGCCTACCGTCTGTAAGCTGTTAGTGTCTTAACGACCGTTCCACAGGTGCATGTTCATTAATTGTTTATTGAACAAGCATGGGAAACAGTGTTTAAACCCTATTCAATGAAGATCTGTTAAGTTATTTGGATTTTTACAAATTATCTTTGAAAGACAGGGTCCTGAAAAAGGGACGTTTCTTTTTTTCGCTGAGTTTAGTTAATAAGCTAAGATTTTTTTTATAAATCGAACTTGCCTCTCCCTAAACAGCAGGAAGCAGATTGTACAGTCAACTTTCCTGTCAGTTCTTGACTACGGTGACACCGTCTACCATAGCAGCCTTTGCTTTATCACATGTGACAGTTTTAATATGCATCACTGCATCCTGTATCAAAAGGTTGTCTGGTCCTCATTAAAGACCTGTAGATCACTTCACTATTCCCTTTTTGTTTACAAAGCTCTCCTACACAAGCTTCCAACTTACCTAACTTCGTTGATGAAGTATGAAAACATGAGATACCAAACCCATTCATAGGGTTAACTCTTAAGATCCCTCGGGTCTCCACCGAATTAGGTAAATCCGCCTTCAGTTTTAATGCCCCCCACCCCCCGCAGAACTCCCTGCATCTTGATTCCCTGGTGCCGCTAGGGCCGTTTAGGAGTCTAATGTTGAATTTGTTAAATAATAATTGCATTTCTTTTGATTTAATGTAGAAATGTATTGTGGTGTTGAAATTGTCGTTTTTGAAATTGTAACCTGTAGTTTTTATTAAACGTTTTTATTGGAAAGTTTGTGTTGAATTTGTTGTCCTCAGGGCACCATTGAAAATGAGGCCCTGGTCTCAATGGGCTCCCCTGATATAAATAAATAAGTCAAGTTAGTGTGACTACTACTGGTGTTTAAGTTACCTACTCAGTTAATTTACTGACTTGGATGGTTGTGTTTTACAATGTAGAGAGGGCATATCGACCATGACTGTGGAGAGATGGGTAGCTGCATGGGAGTCTAGTGGAGGCGAGATGGGGGTAAATTGCTATATTGCCAGACTTGGAATCAGCTCTCCCCACCTAAAGTGCTTTAAATTGCCTGGAACTAACACTCCATTAAAACGCTTCAAATTAGTGCATGTTAATTAACAATTATACTGCAGCAGCAAGATGCTGATGGGGGTTTATTTTTAAAGGTAAATAAATAAACAAATATGAAGTGCTCAAGTAAATACATATTTAGGGAAGAGAGTGTCAGTGAAAAGGAAATAAATATGAATGCTTAAAATACTTAGTGGTTAATTGGATCAATGGTTAGCACTCTCGAGCAACCTTCTGCAAGGAATGGTAAATGCTGTGATTATGTGTTGGTTTATGCAAGCTCTGACACACTACGACACAACAAAGGAACACAAGGAAACAATAAATCTGCATTAATTTGTGATAACCATGAACTGTGTGTGTGTGTGTGTGTGTGTGTGTGTGTGTGTGTGTGTGGTGTGGCGTGTGTGTGTGTGTGTGTGTGTGTGTGTGGTGTGTGTGTGTGTCTTGTCTCCCTCGCTTTCTCCCACCTCTCTGCCTCTCTGTCTCTTGTTCTCCAGGTCTTCATGGGAGGCTGTGGAGGCCATTCCAGATCACTGGTCCAGGCAGGCTCCCCTAGTCCTGACTGAAGGCTGGCTGAATGGACTTAATTGACTGTGGGTGATGAGGGTATACAACACTGAAACCAGGCAGAACACACACACACCAGTGTTCTTTGACTGCATGGGGTTAGGGGAGCCAACTATGTTTAGGGTGTTTGCTGAGCAGATTCACAATATGAAAACAGACAGAGAGGATAGAGAGAGGGATTGAGAGAGAGAAAGAAAGAGAGAGACAGGAAATTGGCAGTCCGTCTCTAAATCATGCCTCTTCTATAGATAATCTGAAAATGCATTTTTTCAATAACTTGCACTTAACCACCATCACCAACTGTAAACATTCATTACCTATCATTATCTACATATCAAACACTCCAAGAGAGAGCAGAGAGAGAGAGAGAGGAGGGATGGTGAGAGAGAGCAGAGAGAGAGGAGGGATGGTGAGAGAGAGAGCAGAGAGAGAGAGGAGGGATGGTGAGAGAGAGCAGAGAGAGAGAGAGGAGGGATGGTGAGAGAGAGCAGAGAGAGAGGAGGGATGGTGAGAGAGAGCAGAGAGAGAGGAGGGATGGTGAGAGAGAGCAGAGAGAGAGGAGAGATGGTGAGAGAGAGCAGAGAGAGAGAGAGAGAGAGAGAGAGAGAGAGAGAGAGAGAGAGAGAGAGAGAGAGAGAGAGAGGAGAATGGTGAAAGAGAGCAGAGAGAGAGAGGAGGGACGGTGAGAGAGAGCAGAGAGAGGAGGGATGGTGAGAGAGAGCAGAGAGAGAGGAGGGATGGTGAGAGAGAGCAGAGAGAAAGAGGAGGGATGGTGAGAGAGAGAGAGAGAGAGAGAGAGAGAGAGAGAGAGAGAGAGAGAGAGAGAGAGAGGAGGGCTGGTGAGAGAGAGCAGAGAGAGAGGAGGGATGGTGAGAGAGAGAGAGAGAGAGAGAGAGAGAGAGGAGGGTTGGTGAGAGAGAGCAGAGAGAGAGGAGAGATAGTGAGAGAGAACAGAGAGAGCGAGGAGGGATGGTGAGAGAGAGCAGAGAGAGAGAGAGAGGAGGGATGGTGAGAGAGAGCAGAGAGAGAGAGGAGGGATGGTGAGAGAGCAGAGAGAGAGGAGGGATGGTGAGAGAGAGAGAGGAGGGATGGTGAGAGAGAGCAGAGAGAGAGGAGGGATGGTGAGAGAGAGAGAGAGAGAGAGGAGGGATGGTGAGAGAGAAGAGAGAGAGGAGAGATAGTGAGAGAGAACAGAGAGAGCGAGGAGGGATGGTGAGAGAGAGCAGAGAGAGAGAGAGGAGGGATGGTGAGAGAGAGCAGAGAGAGAGAGGAGGGATGGTGAGAGAGAAGAGAGAGAGGAGGGATGGTGAGAGAGAGCAGAGAGAGAGAGAGGAGGGATGGTGAGAGAACAGAGAGAAAGAGAGGAGGGATGGTGAGAGAGAGCAGAGAGAGAGGAGGGATGGTGAGAGAGCAGAGAGAGAGAGGAGGGATGGTGAAAGAGAGCAGAGAGAGAGGAGGGATGGTGAGAGAGAGCAGAGAGAGAGAGGAGGGATGGTGAGAGAGAGCAGAGAGAGAGAGAGAGGAGGGATGGTAAGAGAGCAGAGAGAGAGAGGAGGGATGGTGAAAGAAAGAAATGAGAGAGAGAGGGATATATGAAGAGGGATGAGGTGGGCTGAGGAGAGTGAGGAGAATTTATAGTGACTCACGCTCAGCCCAATGGCAGCTTAATGACTTGCGGTCAGTCGGCTCCGTCTCAATTAAATAGACTGCTCTCTTTCTCTTGACCTCTTTTTTATCCTTCTCTCTCTTCCTCGCTTTGTCTTTCACTCACGCACTCTCTCTGTCTCCCTGTCTTCTCCCTCGCTTTCTCCCACCTCTCTGTCTCTTGTTCTCATTCACTTTCTCTCACCCTCTCTCACTACTTTCGCTCTCTCTCTCTTTCCCTCTTTCTCCTCTTCAGGGTGAGGGAGAGATCACTTCCTTCCCTCTCTCATTCAGGCTCACTGCTCCTCCATTGACTGGACGGACTTATTATTTTTCCTTCTCCGCGAGTCAGAGATTGAGTGAAAGAATGGGGGCACTTTAGGACCACCCTGCATCGGCATGCCTGTCTGTCTGGATGTACAGCACTCTACCCAGCCTCGGGATGGGAGGATGGAAGGGTTAGAGAAAGAGGGGAGGAGGGGAAGAGGGGAAGAGGGGAAGAGGGGAAGAGGGGAAGAGGAGGGGAAACCATGCCCTGGTGAACCTTTGGCTCTGGTGAAGTCAGGGGAGGTGGTTATTACGTTTATGACCCAGAGTCTCATGTACTGTATGTCTAGCTAAGTTATGGAATTTAAACTTGAGCATTCAAACACAACAAGAAACAAATGAACAACTAACTGAATAGGACAAACAAAACACAAGTTAGTGGTTTACTAAAAGGACCCGGAGCTGCTGCTGCTGCTTCTTTAACTCACCACGGACGTCTTTTTTTTGTGTGTGTGTGTGTGTGTATGTGTACGTGCGCGCGTCCGCATATGTCTGTGTGCGCTCCTGGAGTCAAGGGGAGTCACCGCTGTGGTGACATTTGGAGAGTTGGTTGGCATGGGCATCCAGGACTGTTCTGCTGCAGTCGTGGCCTTTCAGACAGGCATGCTCTCTCTCTCTCTCTCTCCACCTTACTTTCTATCTGTGTTTCTCTCTCTATTTCTCTCTCTCTCCCTCTGACCAGTGGGCATTCTCCGTCCATCCGTCCATCACCAGGTCAAGGGTCAGTGGACAAGACAGACAGCCAAAGTGGTACACCCACAAAGTGAACCAGGTGCAGAAGAAATGTATTATTTGCTTGAAAACAGAAATATACACTTCATGATATTTTCTGAATTATTGAACCAACATTTTGACATGCTGTGCCTTCGTCAGAGTATAAGTAGAAAGGTTTATCATATAGAACATTTCCTCAACATCTGGCAAGCAGTTGAAGCATGAAAAATGTGTTCAAGGATAAAAGTCTAGACTCTGGTTTAGGAATAGAGTCACCTCCTTAGCAACAAGCTTTCCAGTCATAACTTTTTGTCTGAGCTCCTTGTCAGAGAAGCAGGACTCAAAACAAACAACAGAATACCTCTCTCTCGCTCGCTCTCTCTCTCTCTCTCTCTCTCTCTCTCTCTCTCTCTCTCTCTCTGTCTCACTCTCTCTCCCTCTCTCCTTCACTCCCTCTCTCTCTCCCCCACTCTCACCTCCCTCTCTCTCTCTCTTTCTTTCTCTCTCTCTCTTTCTTTCTCTCTCTCTCTCTCTCTCTCTCTCTCTCTCTCTCTCTCTCTCTCTCCCTCTCTCCCTCTCTCCTTTGCTCCCTCCCTCTCTCTCACCTCTCTCTCTCTCTCCCTCTCTCTCTCTCTCTCCCTCTCTCTGTCCTTCAGCCTTCCAACTTTAATTCCAGCTCAGAACGACTTTAGTTTTTAATCAGCACTCTGAGTACACACTATGTCCTACTTCAGACCACGCACAATTAGATATCTCAGAAGGAATCAAGCCCAGTCATATTCCTCACAATTATCTGTTTGGCATCAGCTGGTGCTTAGATGCTCTATTTGTCCAAGCCTCTGTGTCAATTAGATTTTCTAGCAGGTGTGAGAGAGAGAGAGACTGTACAAAACATTAGGAACACCATCCTAATATTGAGTTGCACCCCCTTTTGCCATCAGAACAGCCTCAGTTTGTCGAGGCATGGACTCCACAAGGTGTCGAAAGCGTTCCATAGGGATGCTGGCCCATGTTTACTCCAATGCTTCCCGCAGTTCTGTCAAGTTGGCTGGATGTCCTTTGGGTAGTGGACCATTCTTGATACACACAGGAAACTGTTGAGCATTAAATACTCAGCAGCGTTTCAGTTCTTGACACACTCAAACCGGTAAGCGTGGCACCTACTACTGTACCCCATTCAAAGGCAGTTAAATATTTTCACCTTCTGAATGGCAAACATACACAATCCATGACTCAATTGTCTCAAGGCTTAAAAATCCTTCTTTAACCTGTCTCCTCCAATTCATCTACACCAGTGGTCACCAACCGGTCAATCGCGATCGATAAAGCCTTGTATTCCTTTTATTTTTTACTTTTTTGTCTCGTGCTGTTGGCGGTAGGTGCACCCGATTCAGTTGCCCTGTGCGCCGTGTAGGCAAAGTGTTCAGATTTAGAACCATATAATGTGTCTGAAGGTACAAAACCGCCTTCCCGGCGGGCCCAGAGAGCAAATTAAGTGGCCAATGGGATTGCTCAGATTTGTCTGCAGTAAACTTTTAAAACCTTGAATAGAGCAAGACTGTCAACGAATGCAGCAAAGAGCTGCTGTTTTTATGAGTGAGTTCATGTTTAAGTTCTTACTCAACACTTTTTCTTCAACACTTAGGCTATAAAAGCCATAAAATGTGTGTTCTTCCTACTTCCACTTGTGCTACAACCAGCACTGCACCTGAATGAGTAGGTGGGGGCGGCAGGTAGCTTAGTGGTTAAGAGCGTTGTGCCAGTAACCGAAAGGTCGCTGGTTCTAATCCCTGAGCTGTCAATGTGCCCTTGAGCAAGGCACATAACCCTAATTGCTCCTGTAAGTCGCTCTGGATAAGAGCGTCTGCTAAAATGACTAAAATGAAAGTGTATTGATAGGCTTACGTTGTTCTTATCAGATACTTGGTCTTTTTTATATTGAGGAATATTTCACTTTCTCTGTTCGTAGGAGTAACAACATGAATTTGTGCATGAGGCAGAAATTATGCGGTGCGACTCGAGTTTCGCCATCAACTGGAAGACGTCCCTTTTTGGTCAGTGTCAGTGGAGGAAAGGGAGAGCGGAGGGACGTTGAGAGGCAGACCCTCTGCTGCACTCTCCCTCCTCTGAGACCCATCCCATCTGAGACATTTACATTTAAGTAATATATTGGGCCTTTAGCCTACTGCACAAACCTCATTGATACAGTAATGTTTTGAATAGATTTATGTTGCATTGGCTTACATTTTTTAAGTAATGTAAAAAAAAAAAAGTGGATTTAACAGGTATATACACTACCGTTCAAAAGTTTGGGGTCACTTAGAAATGTCCTTGTTTTCGAAAGAAAAGCATTTTTTTTGTCCATTAAAATAACATAAAATTGATCAGAAATACAGTGTAGACATTGTTCATGTTGTAAATGGCTACTGTAGCTGGAAACGGCTGATTTTTTATGGAATATCTACATAGGCGTACAGATGCCCATTATCAGCAACCATCAGTCCTGTGTTCCAATGGCACTTTGTGTTTGCTAATCCACGTTTATCATTTAAAAATGCTAATTGATCATTAGAAAACCCTTTTGCAATTATGTTAGCACAGCTGAAAACTTTTGTGCTGATTAAAAAAGCAATAAAACTTCTTGAGACTAGTTGAGTTTCTGGAGCATCAGCAATTGTGGGTTAGAGTACAGGCTCAAAATGGCCAGAAACAAATAACTTTCTTCTGAAAATCGTCAGTCTATTCTTGTTCTGAGAAATGAAGGCTATTCCATGCGAGAAATTGCCAAGAAACTGAAGATCTCGGACAACACTGGGTACTACCCCTTCACAGAACAGCGCAAACTGGCTCTAACCAGAATAGAAAGAGGAGTGGGAGTCTCCAGTGCACAACTGAGCAAGTAGACAAATACATTAGAGTGTCTAGTTTGAGAAACAGGCGCCTCACAGGTCCTCAACTGGCAGTTTCATTAAATAGTACCCGCAAAACACCAGTCTCAACGTCAACAGTGAAGAGGCGACTCCAGGATGCTGACCTTCTAGGCAGAGTTGGAAAGAAAAAGCCATATCTCAGACTGCCCATCTTAATCTTTTATTTTTATTGGCCAGTCTGAGATATGTTTGTTTCTTTGCAACTCTGCCTAGAAGGTCAGCATCCCGGAGTCGCCTCTTCACTGTTGACATTGAGACTGGTGTTTTGCGGGTACTATTTAATGAAGCTACACTAAGAGACTAATATTCTCCGTCCCATCCGTCATCCCCCCGCTTCATCGAAATTCCCCATTTTGACATGGGGGGGCCACAGTCTCCCCGAAGGTGATTTGAGTGCGACCGCAGAGGATGCATGCTACGGTCGGATATCTTCAAGTTGACATCCAGTTGAGTCACGCCCGGTGGTATCAGCTAGTCCTTTCTGTCTTACAAACTGGACATCAGTTGCCGCTACTAACCTACAGCGGACTTTAACTGGGTTTTTACACCCGTATCGACATCAAGTGCCTGCACATTACTTAAAGGATAGAGAACCTAAATACTCGTCGCAATAGTCCAGCACATGAAACCGAACGGTTTGGGAGGAAGCAGCAGGGTAGAGTCATCCCCTTTCAATCATCTGCTTTCCCAGTCAGCCCTCCCGGACAGAACCATAGGTACCACTTTTACCAGCGCTTCATCGATATTCCCCATTTTGACATGGAGGGGGCTACAGTCACCCCATAGATGATTTGAGTGCGACCGCGACAGGTGAGTACGCCCCTTTGAATTTCTTCACTTTGACGTTCCTTTATCCGCACCTGGTAGGAAACCTAGGCTTCTTCCGTCTGATGGGGTCCGCAGCAAATCGTCAGGTACGACGGTACTACCTACATAAAATGTAGGCCTCCCTCCCCAGACAAGCTGGAGATACTTCTCCCCTAGGGCATGATCTAATCCGTTGCAATGCCCTTATCACTGCGGGGCCACCAGGTTCTTTTTCCTCCGCATCAAGTCTAGAGAACGTAGAGAAGACAACCACACCTACAGTGTGTGGAGTCCCACACAAGGTTGACCCAAGGCCTGGTAGTGTTAACAATGGTCAGGCACATCCCATCTCCACTTCATGTTCCAAGGAACGTGGAGGAGAGCTCCCACATAAATGTGTAGAGTCCCGCACCCAGGCAGACCTGAGGCCTGGAAATGTCCATAACCGCCAACACATGCCATCTCCCTTTATTGTTCCACTCTAGCGGGCCCAGCTGAAGCTGGCGTTCGATTCAAACCTTCGCGGTTTAGAGTTAAATAAGTAAGTGGGGACACATTAATTCGTTTCGCCACAGCGGTTCTGTGGTCAGACTGACGCAAGCAGAACGCCACATCAGCCGTCACCCGGAGCTTATTTCCCCCCTCTCAACTGAGGATACGTTCGAGCCATCATTCTCTGATTGGCTTCCTACCAAGGGATAGGATTCGTTTACAAGAGCTCTGCAGCAAATCATTGAGTCTGGTGTGTCCGCCATCACACTTACGTGTTTAACCGAAAGCCCCATATTCCAGGACCGACTGCCCCCTACCGTTGTCGATTGACAGCCGTCACCATCTGCAGGACTCTCTTTGCATACGGACGAGTACCAAGGTAACTCCCGTTTGGGCAGTTGGAATCATCTTCACAGATGATACTTGATAGGGTTTGGAAGACTGCTTAATTTCTCCCTAAGTTTGGATCTGACAATGCCGTCTTCCCTTACCTCTCATGCCCAACTTACTAGAGGCTTACTCCCAGCAACAGCCAGGGATTCGTTCGATTTTACAAGAGCTTCGCAACAAGTCATTGAGTCTGGTGTATCCGCCATCACACTTACGTGTTTAACTGAAAGCCCCATATTTGTCAAGGGTTCTGATGCGACGGTGTGGTGGAATCAAGTGCAGGACACAGGAGCTCAGTCAAACTTGACTTTACTGGCAAAGCACAAAAATACACGGGTAAACTAACCCGGAGGTAAACAATACGCAACAGTGCGTAAAATACAAAACCCGACTACGCACGAACAACAGTGCGACGGTAAACTAGCGTCTGTCCCAAACAGTCGAACATCAACAGACAGGAAAACAATCACACACAACACCTGACAAACCCAACGAGAACTTATAGGACACTAATGACACTAAACGATAACAGGTATACAATACCAGACCAGAACAAACGAACATAGAAACATACAACGGTGGCAGCTAGTATTCCGGAGACGACGAACGCCGAAGCCTGCCCGAGCAAGGAAGAGAGGCAGCCTCGGCCGAAACCGTGACAGTACCCCCCCTTGACGCGCGGCTCCAGACGTGCGCCGACTCGGCCTCGGGGGACGACCAGGAGGACGCGGAGCAGGGTGCGTCGGGTGACCACGATGGAATTCCGTCAGGAGAGACGGGTCCAAATGTCTCTCCTCGGCACCCAGCACCGTTCCTCCGGGCCGTACCCCTCCCACTCCACTAGATATTGGAGACCCCCATTCGACGTCTCGAATCCAAGATGGACCGCACGGAGTACGCCGGTGCCCCTCGATGTCCAATGGGGGCGGAGGAGTCTCCCTGATCTCATTTTCTTGGAGTGGGCCAGCTACCACCGGCCTGAGAAGAGACACATGGAACGAGGGGTTAATACTTTTATACTCAACAGGTAGTTGTAATCTGTAACACACCTCGTTCAATCTTCTCAGGACTTTAAATGGCCCCTACAAACCGCCGACCCAGTTTCCGACAGGGCAGGCGGAGGGGCAGGTTTCTGGTAGAGAGCCAGACTCGATCACCAGGTGCGTACACCGGTCCCTCACTGCGGTGGAGATCGGCGCTCACCTTTTGACGACGGAGGGCCCGCTGCAGGTGGACGTGTGCAGCGTTCCATGTCTCCTCCGAGCGCCGCACCCACTCATCCACCGCAGGAGCCTCGATCTGGCTCTGCTGCCAAGGTGCCAGAACCGACTGGTAACCTAACACACATTGGAAAGGGGTTAGGTTAGTGGAGGAATGGCGTAGGGAATTCTGGGCCATTTCGGCCCAGGGAACGTACTCTGCCCACTCCTCCGGCCGGTCCTGGCAGTATGTTCTAAGAAACCTACCCACATCCTGGTTCACACGTTCCACCTGCCCATTACTCTCCGGGTGGTAACCCGAGGTGAGGCTCACCGAGACCCCCAACCGCTCCATAAAAGCTCTCCAGACTCTGGAGGTAAATTGGGGACCTCGATCAGACACAATATCCTCGGGTACCCCGTAGTGCCGGAACACATGGGTGAATAGCGCTTCGGCGGTCTGCAGGGCAGTAGGAAGGCCCGGCATAGGGAGCAAACGACAGGCCTTAGAAAACCGGTCCACAACGACCAGTATAGTGGTATTCCCCTGTGAAGGAGGAAGGTCAGTGATGAAATCCACCGAGAGGTGAGACCATGGTCGTTGTGGAACGGGCAGGGGTAGTAACTTACCCCTAGGCAGATGTCTAGGCGCCTTACACTGGGCGCACACCGAGCAGGAGGAAACATAAACCCTCACATCCCTCGCCAACGTGGGCCACCAGTACTTAGTACTAAGGCAGTGCACTGTCCGGCCGATACCAGGGTGTCCAGAGGAGGGTGACGTGTGAGCCCAATAGATCAATCAATCCCGAACCTTGAGCGGAACGTACCTCCGACCCTCCGGGCATTGAGGTGGACTAGGGTCGGTGCGTAACGCCCGCTCGAGTTCAGCATCGACCTCCCACACTACCGGTGCCACCAGACAAGACTCCGGCAGTATGGGAGTGGGCTCCACGGACCTCTCCTCCGTGTCATACCGCCGAGACAGTGCGTCTGCCTTACCGTTCTGTGACCCCGGGATGTACGTGATTTTAAATGTGAACCGGGTCAAAAACATATTCCACCGCGCCTAGCGAGGGTTCAGTCTCCTCGCTGCCCGGATGTACTCCAGGTTACGGTGGTCCGTCAAAATGAGGAAAGGGTGTTGAGCCCCCTCAAGCCAGTGCCTCCACACCTTTAGGGCTTGTACCACGGCTAACAGCTCCCTGTCCCCTACGTCATAATTTCGCTCCGCCGGACGGAGTTTCTTGGAATAAAAAGCACAGGGGCGGAGTTTAGGTGGCGTGCCGGACCGTTGCGAAAGCACGGCTCCTATACCGGCCTCTGACGCGTCCACCTCTACCTGAAATGGTAAAAAGGGATCCGGATGCGCCAGCACCGGAGCCGAGGTAAACAGGTCCTTCAGCCTCCCAAACGCCCTGTCCGCCTCGGCTGACCACTGCAGACGCACCGGACCCCCCTTCAAAAGAGACGTTATGGGAGCTGCCACCTGTCCAAAACCCCGGATAAACCTCCGGTAGTAATTCGCAAACACCAAAAACTGCTGCACCTCCTTCACAGTGGTTGGCGTTTGCCAATTACGCACGGCTGACACCCGGTCTACCTCCATCTTCACCCCTGACGCAGACAACTGATAACCCAAAAAGGAGACCGACTCCTGGAAAAACAGACACTTCTCTGCCTTGACATACAGGTCGTGTTCCACAGCCTCCGCAACACTCGGCGCACCAGGGCCACATGCTCGACTCGGGTAGACGAGTACACGAGAATGTCATCTATGTACACGACCACCCCCTGCCCCTGCATGTCCCTGAATATCTCATCCACGAATGATTGGAAAACTGAAGGAGCGTTCATCAACCCATATGGCATGACAAGATACTCGTAATGGCCCGAGGTGGTACTAAAGGCTGTCTTCCATTCATCGCCCCCCCTAATGCGCACCAAGTTGTACGCGCTCCTGAGATCTAATTTAGTGAAGAAACGCGCCCCGTGCAATGACTCCGTCATGGTCGCAATCAGCGGGAGTGGATAACTGTACTTCACCGTGATCTGATTGAGACCACGGTAATCAATGCACGGGCGTAACCCACCATCCTTTTTCTTCACAAAAAAGAAACTTGAGGACGCAGGGGAAGTGGAGGGCCGTATGTATCCTTGTCTCAGAGATTCGTCTATGTAAGTCTCCATAGCTCTCTTCTCCTCCTGAGACAGAGGATACACATGGCTCTGTGGGAGCGCAGCTCCTGCCTGGAGGTCTATCGCACAATCTCCCTGCCTATGGGGAGGCAACTGCGTCGCCCTCGACTTATTGAACACAATAGCCAAATCCCCATGCTCAGGGGGAACGTGCAATGCGGGCACCTGGTTTGGACTCTCCACCGAGGTAGCCCCTACGGAAACGCCTAAACATCGACCCACACACTGGGCAGACCACTCCATCAGAGCCCTCTCCTGCCACGAAATAGACGGGTTATGGGTACTCAACCAGGGCATGCCCAGCACCACCAGATACGCAGGCGAGTCGATCAGAAATAGCTGGATCATCTCCTGATGACCCCCCTGCGCACACATCCTAAGTGGCGCCGTGACCTCCCTGATCAAGCCCGCACCCAACGGACGGCTATCTAGGGCATGAACGGGAAGGGACGTCAACAGGGAGAAGGGGAATCCCTAAGGCTAAACAAAATTTCTTATCAACAAAATTCCCAGCCGCGCCTGAATCTACCAGCGCCTTATGCTGGGAATGAGGTGCTACCTGTGGAAAACGCACAGGTATACAGAAGTGTGCAACAGAGAGCTCTGGGTGAGTGGGGCGCCTACTCACCTGGAAGGACTCCCCAGTGCGGGGCCTGTCGTCTTCCCCCTAGGAGGCCATCCCCAGCACCTAGCCGCGGTGTGTCCTCCCGACCACAGTTGGTGCAGGAGATGGACCCCCTCGTACTCCGACCCCTCCTCTCTCTAGCGCCAGCGCCCCGAGCTCCATGGGGCACGGCTCGGGAGGCGCTGGAGGGTGAAATGGACGGACCCCCTCGGGGACGTCCGCGGGTAGCTAGCAGGGTATCCAGCCTGATGGACATGTCGACTAACTGGTCGAACGAGAGGCTGGTGTCCCGACATGCCAGCTCCCTACGGACGTCCTCATGTAGACTACAGCGGTAGTGATCGATGAGGGCCCGCTCATTCCACCCTGCATCCGCCGCTAGAGTACGGAATTCCAAAGCGAACTCCTGGGCACTCCTCTTCCCCTGCCGGAGGCAGAACAGACGCTCCCCCGCCGCTTCCCCCTCCGGGGATGGTCAAACACCGCCCTGAAGCGGCGGGAGAACTCAGCATACGTGATGGTGGTGGCGTCTATTCTCCTCCCACTCGGCGTTGGCCCATTCTAACGCCTTGCCGGAAAGGCAGGAGATCAGGCGGACACGCTCTCGAGTCCCGAGGGCGCCGGGTGCACGGTGGCCAGGTAAAGCTCCACCTGGAGAAGGAAGCCCTGACACCCGGCAGCGGTCCCATCGTGGGCCCTCAGGAGCGAGAGTCGAACTCCTCTGGGTTCCGGAGCGGGAATGGGCTGACTTGCCGATGGTGAGGGCAGGGAAGATGGCGTTGGGGGTGTCCCTCGGGTCTCCCAGCGTTGGAGGGTGGTGATCACCTCCTGCAGGGCGGACCCCATCCGCAGGATCTGGTCATTCTGCTCCCGGACCCTGTCTTCCAACGTCTCCTGTGCTGCTGCGGCTCCTGCTGATTCCATTCGAATCGGTGTGTGATTCTGTCAAGGGTTCTGATGCGACGGTGTGGTGGAATCAAGTGCAGGACACAGGAGCTCAGTCAAACTTGACTTTACTGGCAAAGCACAAAAATACACGGGTAAACTAACCCGGAGGTAAACAATACGCAACAGTGCGTAAAATACAAAACCCGACTACGCACGAACAACAGTGCGACGGTAAACTAGCGTCTGTCCCAAACAGTCGAACATCAACAGACAGGAAAACAATCACACACAACACCTGACAAACCCAACGAGAACTTATAGGACACTAATGACACTAAACGATAACAGGTGTACAATACCAGACCAGAACAAACGAACATAGAAACATACAACGGTGGCAGCTAGTATTCCGGAGACGACGAACGCCGAAGCCTGCCCGAGCAAGGAAGAGAGGCAGCCTCGGCCGAAACCGTGACAATATTCCAGGACCGACTGCCCCCTACCGTTGTCGATTGACAGCCGTCACCATCTGCAGGACCCTCTCTGTACACGAACAAGTACCAAAGTAACTCCTGTTTTTGTAATTTGATTTACTTCAACTTAACAGAGGCTATCTCCTAGCTATAGCCAGGGATTCGTTCAATTTGTGAGACCTATTAGGTCCACACTCCGCACTTTGAGTCTAATGAACTTGGAGGAGACTTCCCCACAAAGTGTGAGGTGTCCTGTACTTGGTTACCCAAGACTTGGTAGTGAAAGCAAGTTAGGCACCTGCCATCTCCACTTCATGTTCCAAGGAACGTGGAGGAGAGCTCCCACATAAATGTGTAGAGTCCCGCACTCAGACAAACCTGAGACCTGGTAGTGTCCATAACCGCTCCGCACCTGCCATCTCCGTTTAGCGTTCCACTCTAGCGGGCCCAGCCAAAGCCAGCATTCAATAATTTGTAACTCCTAACCAGTTGATACCCACTAACAGATAGATATAAGCAGAGTAGGGATTGGAAGAGCCTAATGGCTGCGGTTTTGTATTTATCCCGAAATTTCAGATCTGATTTTACCGCCTTCCTTACCTCTTCCACTTCACCCGTCTGTAGCACATATACAACCAGTCAGGGGATTTGTTCGATTATTCAAACCCTTTGGATGTTGACACTGATAGGTTCAGGATCGCTCGTCTTACACCTTCTCATTATTTCGAGAGGCTTGGACCCCCAAATGTCCTTAACTGGTTTCATTGGAGAGATTATTTATTCTTGCCGTTTACCCACATTTGAGCGATTGTTAGATTGGGATCGCCCTTCTTGCATCTTTTCACTCTTCGAGTGGCATGAACCCCCAAATATTCTGGGCTTCTGGTTCCTTAAGAGAGTCATAGTTACTCCCGCCGTTTACCCGCGCTTCATTGAATTTCTTCACTTTGACATTCAGAGCACTGGGCAGAAATCACATCGCGTCAACACCCACCTCGGGCCTTCGCGATGCTTTGTTTTAATTAAACAGTCGGATTCCCCTGGTCCGCACCAGTTCTAAGTCAGCTGCTAGGCGCCGGCCGAGGCGACCCCCGGAGACCCCGCGCGAACGGGGCCGACGAGCGCCGTAGCTGGGGAGATCCGCGAGAAGGGCCCAGTGGCGCATCCAGAGTCACCGCCGCCAACCGCCGGACCCAACCCCTCACCGGTCCGTCTTCGGCCCACCGAAGGACACCGCCCCAGCGAACCCCCGCACACAGCCCCTTGCGAGACCACGCATGAGAGCCCGAGAGACGGGCCACACGATGAACTTCCCAACGTGGCGAGAGGAGGGCGGCGGAGCGACTGCTCCCCCAGCCGCGGCTCAAGCCCAGCCCCGCTTCGCACCCAAGCCCGACCGACCCAGCCCTTAGAGCCAATCCTTATCCCGAAGTTATGGATCTGACTTGCCGACTTCCCTTACCTACCTTGTTCTAACATGCTAGAGGCTGTTCACCTTGGAGACCTGCTGTGGATATGGGTACGGCCAGGCGTGAGATTTACACCCTCTCCCCTGGATTTTTAAGGGCCAGCGAGAGCTCACCGGACGCCGCCGGAACCACGACGCTTTCCAGGGCAAAAAAATCACACACAAAAATACAAAATCAAAGCAACAAATCATTAAAGAGCAGCAGTAAAAATAACAATAGCGAGGCTATATACAGGAGCTACAAGTACCGAGTCAATGTTAGTCAATTGCGCGCCGCCCCATGGGTCTCCCGAGTGGCACAGTGGTCTAAGGCGCAGTGGTCTAAGGCAGTGCAGGCTGTGCCACTAGAGATCCTGGTTTGAATCCAGGCTCTGTCGTAGCTGGCCGTGACCAAGAGACCCATGGGGCGGCGCGCAATTGGCACAGCATTGTCCAGGGTAGGGGAGGGAATGGCCGGCAGGGATATAGCTCAGTTGATAGAGCATGGCGTTTGCAATGCCAGGGTTGTGGGTTCGATTCCCACAGGGGGTATGAAAAAAAAAAATAGTAAGTCGCTCTGGATAAGAGCGTCTGCTAAATGTAAAAATGTAAATGTAAGGTAATTGAGGTAATATGTACATGTAGGTAGAGTTATTAAAGTGACTATGCATGGATAATAAACAGAGAGTAGCAGCAGCATAAAGGGGGTAGACTGGGTAGCCATTTGATTAGATGTTCAGGAGTCTTATGGCTTCTGGGTAGAAGCTGTTTAGAAGCCTCTTGGACCTAGACTTGATGCTCCGGTACCACTTGCCGTGCCTGAGCAGAGAGAACAGTATAAGCTTGGCCCCAGTGATGTACTGGGCCATACGCACGACCCTCTGTAGTGCCTTGTGGCCGGAGGCCGAGCAGTTGCCATACCAGGCAGTGATGCAAAAAGTCAGGATACTCTCGATGGTGCAACTGAAGAACCTTTTGAGGATCTGAGGACCCATGCCAAATCTTTTCAGTCTCCTTAGGGGGAATAGGTTTTGTTGTGCCCTCTTAACGACTGTCTTGGTGTGCTTGGACCATGTTAGTTTGTTGGTGATGTGGACACCAAGGAACTTGAAGCTCTCAACCTGCTCCACTACAGCCCCGTCGAAGAGAATGGGGGCGTGCTCGGTCTTCTTCTTTTTCCTGTAGTCCACAATCATCTCCTTTGTCTTGATCACGTTGAGGGAGAGGTTGTTGTCCTGGCACCACACGGCCAGGTCTCTGACCTCCTCCCTATAGGCTGTCTCGTCGTTGTCGGTGATCAGGCCTACCACTGTTGTGTCATTGGCAAATTTAATGATGGTGTTAGAGTCGTGCCTGGCCATGCAGTCATGAGTGAACAGGGAGTACAGGAGGGGACTGAGCACGCACCTATGAGGGGCCCCCGTGTTGAGGAACAGCGTGGTGGATGTGTTGTTACCTATCCTTACCACCTGGGGGTGGCCCGTCAGGAAGTGCAGGATCCAGTTGCAGAGGGAGGTGTTTAGCCCCAGGGTCCTTAGCTTAATGATGAGCTTTGAGGGCACTATGGTGTTGAACGCTGAGCTGTTGTCAATGAATAGCATTCTCACATAGGTGTTCCTTTTGTCCAGGTGTGAAAGGGCAGTGTGGAGCGCAATAGAGATTGCATCATCTGTGGATCTGTTGGGGCGGTATGCAAATTGGAGTGGGTCTAGGGTTTCTGTGATAATGGCCTTTCAAAGCACTTCATGGCTACAGACGTGAGTGCTACGGGTCGGTAATCATTTAGGCAGGTTACCTTAGTGTTCTTGGGCACAGGGACTATGGTTGTCTGCTTGAAACATGTTGGTATTTGTCACGTTCGTTGAGTAAAGGATTGGACCAAGGTGCAGCGTGGTATGCGTACATAGTCGTTTATTATATTAAACACCGACAAAACAACAAAAGCAACGTAATGTGAAGTACTAATGGGCTACACATAAACAAACCAAACCAGAAACAAGATCCCACAACATAGGTAGGCAAAATGGCTGCCTAAGTATGATCCCCAATCAGAGACAACGATCGACAGTTGCCTCTGATTGGGAGCCACACCCGGCCAACATGGAAATAGAAACCATAGAATCTATACATAGATATTCACACCCTGACCAAACCAACTAGAGATCTCTATGTCAGGGCGTGACAGTATTACAGACTCAGACAGTGAGAGGTTGAAAATGTCAGTGAAGTCACTTGCCAGTTGGACAGCGCATGCTCGGAGTACACGTCCTTGTAATACGTCTGGCCCTGTGGCCCTGTGAATGTTGACCTGTTTAAAGGTCTTACTAACATCCGCTACGGAGAGCGTGATCACACAGTCGTCCGGAACAGCTGATGCTCTCATGCATGTTTCAGTGTTACTTGCCTCGAAGCGAGCATAGAAGTAATTTAGCTCGTCTGGTAGGCTCATGCCACTGGGCACAAGCCTTTGACATATTGACATTTCTTTGTATATATCCATAAAAATGATGCCAGCTGATTCATGATTTCGACTGGCTGAGAAAAGCTGCCTGCCTGCCTGTCTGTCTCGTCCCGACTCCCGACACATTCATTACTATGGGACAGCTGGTGATCGAACTTCAATTTTGAAACAATGTTGCAAATGTCGGAGAGACAGACAACAAGATTCATACTCCTCTGTTGAAAATCAAATGATAATCTAAAAGAAATGGGCGATAATGTCTAGAGCTGATGAGACAGTGAATTGCGTAATGAGCTAGAACAGACTAAATAGGCATTTCAACATCATAGCTTTAGCCAGTTGTAACTTGTGGAATAGACACCAGCTGGAATGCTGTTTTAACCAATCTGCATCCAGGATTAGACCCACCCGTTGTAGAAATATATATATATATATATATATATATATATATATATATATATATATATATATATATATACACTGAACAAAAATATAAACGCAACATGTAAAGTGTTGGTCCCATGTTTCATGAGCTGAAATAAAAGATCCTAGAAACTTTCCATACGCACAAAAGGCTTATTTCTCTCAAAGTTTGTGCACAAATTTGTTTACATCCCTGTTAGTGAGTATGTCTTCTTTGCCAAGATAATCCATCCACCTGAGAGATGTGGCATATCAAGAAGCTGATTAAACAACATGATCATAACAAAGGTGCACCTTGTGCTGGGGACAATAAAAGGCCACTCTAAAATGTGCAGTTTTGTCACACAACACAATGGTACAGATGTCTCAAGTTTTGCGGGCACGTGAAATTGGCATGCAGACTGCAGGAATGTACACCAGGGATGTTGCCAGATAATTGAATGTTCATTTCTCTACCATAAGCCGCCTCTAATGTCATTTTAGAGAATTTGGCAGTATGTCCAACCGTCCTCAGTACCGCAGTTCATGTGTATTGCGTTGTGTGTGCAAGCGGTTTGCTGATGTCAACGTTTTGAACAGAGTGCCCCATGGTGGCACTGGGGTTATGGTATGGGCAGGCATAAGCTACGGACAAGGAACACAATTCCATTTTATTGATGGCAAATTGAATGCACAGAGATACCGTGACGCGATCTTGAGGCCCATTCAGCATGATAATGCATGGCCCCATATCTGTGCACAATTCCTGGAAGCTGAAAATGTTCCAGTTCTTCCATGACCTGCACACTCACAAGACATGTCACCCATTCAGCATGTTTGGGATGCTCTGGATTGACATGTACGACAGCGTGTTCCAATGCATATCTGTATTCCCAGTAATGTGAAATCCATATACTAGGGCCTAATTAATTTATTTCAATTGACTGATTTGCTTATATGAACTGTAACTCAGTCAAATCTTAGAAATTGTTGCATGTTGTGTTTATATTTTTGTTCAGCATGTGTGTGTGTGCGTGCGTGCGTGTTGATGTGCATGTATGTGAGAGACAGAGAGAGAGGGAAGAGAGAGAAAGAGAGAGAGAGAGAGAGAGAGAGAGAGAGAGAGAGAGAGAGAGAGAGAGAGAGAGAGAGAGAGAGAGAGAGAGAGAGAGAGAGAGAGAGAGAGAGAGAGAGAGAGAGAGAGAGAGAGAGAGAGAGAGATGAAGGAATGTAATTATACCGTGTGGAGGCTCACGGCTGCTCCCCAGTGTCTCCATACCACCTCTGTCTCATTTAATCACTTTGATTGGAAGTTCTGGGAGCCCCTCTTCACTGTTTGGGGAGATAGGTGGATAAGATGCACACACACACACACACACACACACACACACACACACACACACCTGATTGATGAGTGGGTTGTATTTCTTCTGGGGCCAGACATCTCTTATTAATTTCAGCACATTTCCGCATCCTGGCTGAGTTATAGATGAGTTATATTGGGAGTGCAAAACGTTACTCTGTACTGGATTTCTCATTGATGCACTGGCATGCCTCTTATGACTTGTCACGCTTGTGAGTGACACGGTCTAGACACAAATCTGTGTTTTAATCTATTTGGAAACTGAATCAGGAAACAAGTGACAATCTAAACGATTGTGAAAGTCATACATGGGATGGACATTAAACATGATACATCAGTGAAATCTCCCAAATCAGCAGAAAGGTGGAATGACAAACTATGGCTTGCTGGAAGGCTTCTGTGATCTGTCTTAGCGGCACCGCTCCTGTTTGGTAATAAATCGAGGGGGAATGGAGAGGAGAGAAGCTTATTCTCTGACACTTTGGCTGTCCTGTCTGCCCTTGTCAGAGTCTGACGCCTCTCTCCTTCCCCCTCTCTCCCCTTGTCTCCCCCCTCCGTTGCCAAGGTTGGCAAACACACAGCCTGTCAACCAATCAGAAAGCTGGGGTCTAGCCAAAGACAGCCTGTCAGCCAGTCAGGATGCTGGGGTCTGGCCAAGACCTTTCCAGATGTACCAAGCGGATCGCATGGTGCCACCCTCAACTCCCATGACCATAGTACTCTACCTCTACTCCCATGATCATAGAACCCCACCTCTCCTCCCACCTCTCTTCCCATGACCATAGAACCCCACTTCTACTCCCAGCCTCCTCCCAGCCCTACACACCAGCCATATGGACACACTAAGGCCTAAGTATTCTGTGCGGTACACATTCCCTTTAAAAGTCAACCAAACTTACAGGATGGCTAGTGAATACAAACAGAAACACACACTTATTGCTGTGTTTTTCAAAGTGCCAGTCAAACAAGCCCCCACAGAGGACCTACAGTGGGGAGAACAAGTATTTGATACACTGCTGATTTTGCAGGTTTTCCTACTTACAAAGCATGTAGAGGTCTGAATTTTTATCATAGGTACACTTCAACTGTGAGAGACGGAATCTAAAACAAAAATCTAGAAAATCACATTGTATGATTTTTAAGTAATTCATTTACATTTTATTGCATGACATAAGTATTTGATCACCTACCAACCAATAAGAATTCTGGCTCTCACAGACCTGTTAGTTTTTCTTTAAGAAGCCCTCCTGTTCTCCACTCATTACCTGTATTAACTGCACCTGTTTGAACTTGTTACCTGTATAAAAGACACCTGTCCACACACTCAATCAAACAGACTCCAACCTCTCCACAATGGCCAAGACCAGAGAGCTGTGTAAGGACATCAGGGATAAAATTGTAGACCTGCACAAGGCTGGGATGGGCTACAGGACAATAGGCAAGCAGCTTGGTGAGAAGGCAACAACTGTTGGCGCAATTATTAGAAAATGGAAGAAGTTCAAGATGACGGTCAATCACCCTCGGTCTGGGGCTCCATGCAAGATCTCACCTCGTGGGGCATCAATGATCATGAGGAAGGTGAGGGATCAGCCCAGAACTACACGGCAGGACCTGGTCAATGACCTGAAGAGAGCTGGGACCACAGTCTCAAAGAAAACCATTAGTAACACACTACGCCGTCATGGATTAAAATCCTGCAGCGCACGCAAGGTCCCCCTGCTCAAGCCAGCGCATGTCCAGGCCCGTCTGAAGTTTGCCAATGACCATCTGGATGATCCAGAGGAGGAAAGGGAGAAGGTCATGTGGTCTGATGAGACAAAAATAGAGCTTTTTGGTCTAAACTCCACTCGCCGTGTTTGGAGGAAGAAGAAGGATGAATACAACCCCAAGAACACCATCCCAACCGTGAAGCATGGAGGTGGAAACATCATTCTTTGGGGATGCTTTTCTGCAAAGGGGACAGGACGGCTGCACCGTATTGAGGGGAGGATGGATGGGGCCATGTATCACGAGATCTTGGCCAACAACCTCCTTCCCTCAGTAAGAGCATTGAAGATGGGTCATGGCTGGGTCTTCCAGCATGACAACGACCCGAAACACACAGCCAGGGCAACTAAGGAGTGGCTCCGTAAGGAGCATCTCAAGGTCCTGGAGTGGCCTAGCCAGTCTCCAGACCTGAACCCAAGACAAAATCTTTGGAGGGAGCTGAAAGTCCGTATTGCCCAGCGACAGCCCCGAAACCTGAAGGATCTGGAGAAGGTCTGTATGGAGGAGTGGGCCAAAATCCTTGCTGCAGTGTGTGCAAACCTGGTCAAGACCTACAGGAAATGTATGATCTCTGTAATTGCAAACAAAGGTTTCTGTACCAAATATTAAGTTCTGCTTTTCTGATGTATTACATTTACATTTTAGTCATTTAGCAGACGCTCTTATCCAGAGCGACTTACAGTTAGTGAATGCATACATGTTTTGTTTTTTTATTCATACTGGCCCCCCGTGGGAAACTAACCCACATCCCTGCCGGCCAAACCCTCCCCTACCTTGGACCAATTGTGCGCCGCCCATGGGTCTCCCGGTCACGGCCGGCTGCGACAGAGCCTGGACTTGAACCAGGATCTCTAGTGGCACAGCCTTAGACCACTGCGCCACTCGGGAGTGGAATGTATCAAATACTTATGTCATGCAATAAAACGCCCACCCACCCACACACACACACACACACACACACACACACACACACACACACACACACACACACACACACACACACACACACACACACACACACGCACAGACACACACACACACACACAATCCCAATGATTAATTCCCCATCCAGCTAGAAAGGGGACCTGAGAGAGAGAGAGAGCATGCTGTATATGAGTGTTTTTTTTTCTTTTCATTACTGAAGCAGGCTGGATTCACTACAGCTGGGGGTCTATTAGCTCCATACCATCAGTCCTATCAGTCCTAGCACTTTATATCACAAGCTAAACAAACACCACACACAGGGAAACATAATATTGTCTTCCCAGAGATGACAAACGTGGCGTCTTATTAGGAACATGATTTATGAGATGGAAACTAGGAGTGATCAGTACATTGGTATTGTGGTGTACAAGGTGGGTGGGTGATGAGGGAGGTAGGAGTCAGCCCTAATTACGGTAACACTTTATTTGGATAGTCCATCTGTAGATGCTCTACAGCAGTGGTCACCAACCTTTTCTGAGTCAAGATCACTTTCGCAGTCAAAAAGCAAGCCGAGATCTACCGCTCAGATATATTTTTTAACATGACTTAAAAAATGTAAGCGTATGCAACATTAATAAAAACAGCTATTTAGGAATGAAGTTGCAGTAGGCCTAATACATTATCACAGCATATTGGCTATATGCCTGGCCTGCCAATATTGTTATTCTCAGACCATATTATATAAAAAAAACTTGAGCTTTGATAACAAAATAGATCAGCTGTTATATCACTTGCGAGGCACAGCTGAGCATAAATTGAAATAATGTACTTTTTTATTTTACTGGACTAATGGTACCTGCATCTGATGGTCAGTCTCAGCGGAGGGAGGGAGAGAGCAGCAGAGGGTCCTTCTCTCACGGTCCCTGCTCTCTCCTTTCCTCCAGTGAGACTGACCAGAGAGGGTCAATGTCCACCCACTGATGGCGAAACTCCAGTTATTTCTCATTATTTCTGCCTCATGCACAAATTCATTCTATGACCAGAGAAAGTGAAATATTCCTTTATATTAAAATAGACATGACGAGCTGCTAATAATAAAAATGCAGGGCTATCGATACACTTGGCTACTAATTCATTGCAGCTGCAGCACGAGAGGAAGTAGGGAGAAATGCATTTTATGTTTTGTAAAAACAGTAAATATACTGAACAAAAATACAAACGCAATATGTAAAGTCTTGGTCCCATGTTTCATGAGCTGAAATAAAAGATCCCAGACATTTCCCATAAGCACATAAAAGCTTATGTCTCTCAAAGTTTGTGCACAAATTTGTTTACATCCCTGTTAGTGAGCATTTATTCTTTGCCAAAATAATCCATCCATCTGACAGGCATGGCATATTAAGAAGCTGATTTAACAGCATGATCATAACACAGGTGCACCTTGTGCTGGGGACAGTAAATGTGCAGTTTTGTCACACAACACAATGTCACAGATGTCTCAGGTTTTGAGGGAGCGTGCAATTGGCATACTGACTGCAGGAATGTCCACCAGAGCTGTTGCCAGATAATTGAATGTTAATTTCTCTGCCATAAGCAGCCTCCAACGTTGTTTTAGAGAATTTGGCAGTACGCCCAACCGGCCTCACAACCGCAGAGCACGTGTATAGCGTTGCGTGGGCGAGCGGTTTTGAACAGAGTGCCCCATGGTGGCGGTGGGGTTATGGTATGGGCAGGTATAAGCTACGGACAACGAACACAATTGCATTTTATTGATGGCAATTTGAATGCACAGAGATACTGTGCCCAATGTTGTGCCATTCATCCGCCGCCATCACTTCAGCATGATCATGCATGGACCCATGTTGCAAGGATCTGTACACAATTACTGGAAGCTGAAAATGTTCAAGTTCTTCCATGGCCAGCATACTCACCAGACATATCACCCACTGAGCATGTGTGGGATGCTCTGGATCGACGTGTACAACAGCGTGTTCCAGTTCCCGCCAATATCCAGCAACTTCGCACAGCCATTGAGGGGAGTGGGACAACATTCCACAGGCCACAATCAACAGCCTGATCAACTCTATGGGAAGGAGATGTGTTGCACTGCATGAGGCAAATGGTGGTCACACCAGATACTTACTGGTTTTCTGATCCACACCCCTACTTTCTTTGTGTGACCAACAGATACATATCTGTATTCCCAGTCATGTGAAATCTATAGATTAGTGCCTAATCAATTTATGTTAATTGACTGATATCCTTATATGAACTGTTGGCAGTTCTGAATAAAAACCTAAACATGAACTCACTCATAAAAACAGCAGCTCTGCTGTATTCCATGACAGTTTCTCTCTGGTCATGGTTTAAAAAGTTATGAAATGTCATGTAGGCTGGTACCTAATTACTGATACAGGGTCATTACTTTTTTCCTCCCTCTTCTTCTTCCCCCGCTCCACTTCTCCTCTTCCCCCTCTCCCTATCCTCCTCTCCCTCTTACCCCACACCTCCATCTCCACTTCTCCCCACCCTCCCCCTCTCTTCACCTCTGTGTTAGGGTAAGGTTGACCTGGCCTGGAGTGACAGACCAGAAGCTGTGCGGAGCCCTGGGGGAGAGAGAGAGATGAACAGATTTACTGGAACCTCGTCTCCAGTCTCACACTCTCTATGGACAGCCACGCAGGGGGCACGACCTTGAGGTTGGCCTGATGTATTTTTGTATTTTGTATTTTGTATTTATTACGGATCCCCATTAGTGGCTGCCAAGGCAGCAGCTTCTCTTCCTGGAGTCCAATCACAATTTACATACAATAAAACAATACATAACACAACACATTATTACACACTACTCTACCATAACATATTTACAATACAAAAACAATAATACAGCAAAATAACAATATTAAAATGTGTGTTTGTAGAGTGCGTGTGTTAGCATGTGTTCGCGAATGCTGTGTGTGTGCCTGTGTGTGTGTGTGTCTCTTCACAGTCTGTGCTGTTCCATAAAGTGTAGTTTTATCTGTTTTTTAAATCTGATTTTACTGCTTGACTGAGTTACATGATGTGGAATAGAGTTCCATGTAGTCATGGCTCTATGTAGTACTGTGCGTTTCCCGTAATCTGTTCTGGACTTGGGGACTGTGAAGAGACCTCTGGTGGCATGTCTCTTGGGGTATGCATGGGTGTCCGAGCTGTGTGCCAGCATTCCAAACAGACAGCTCGGTACATTCAGCTTGTCAACACCTCTTAAAAAAACAAGCAGTGATGAAGTCAATCTCTCTTCCACTCTAAGCCAGGAGAGACTAACATGCATATCATACTGTACTTTTAAGGGCCAGCCATGCTGCCCTGTTCTGAGCCAACTGCAATTTAGTCACCTCAACTTGCTCAACTTCCACATCATTCATCACGAGATGTAGTTGAGGTTTAGGGTTTAGTGAATGATTTGACCCAAATACAATGCTTTTAGTTTTGGAAATAATTAGGACTAACTTATTCCTTGCCACCCATTCCGAAACTAACTGCAACTCTTTGTTAAGTGTTGCAGTTATTTCAGTTGCTGTAGCAGGTGACGTGTATAGTGTTGAGTCATCCGCATACATAGACACACTGGCTTTACTCAGAGCCAGTGGCATGTCGTTAGTAAAGATGGAAAAAAGTAAGGGGCCTAAACAGCTGCCCTGGGATATTCCTGATTCTACCTGGATTAAGTTTGAAAGGCTTCCATTAAAGAACACCCTCTGTGTTCTGTTAGACAAGTAACTCTTTATCCACATTATAGCAGGGGGTGTAAAGCCATAACACATACGTTCTTCCGGCAGCAGACTATGATCGATAATGTCAAAAGCCGCACTGAAGTCTAACAAAACAGCCCCCACAATATTTTTATCATCAATTTCTCTCAGCCAATCATCAGTCATTTGGGTAAGTGCTGTGCTTGTTGAATGTCCTTCTCTATAAGCATGCTGAAAGGCTAATTGGTCGGCTATTTGAGCCAGTAAAGGTGGCTTTACTATTCTTAGGTAGCGGAATGACTTTTGCTTCCCTCCAAGTCTTGGGGCACACACATTCTATTAGGCTTAAATTGAAAATATGGCAAATAGGAGTGGCAATATCGTCCGCTATTATCCTCAGCAATTTTCCATCCAAGTTGTCAGACCCAGGTGGCTTGTCATTGTTAATAGACAACAATACTTTTTTCACCTCTTCCACACTCACTTTACGGAATTCAAAATTACAATGCTTGTCTTTCATAATTGATAGATTAATTATTAATGACTAATTATTACACCCTGAAACTGTGTATAATGTGTTAGAAATGTGTGAGTGTAGGACCAGTAATGGCTATGGCATTGAGCCACTATTTAGCAATGTGAGTAAGAGTAAGGCCAGACAACAAAGACAACTGAGAAACTAAGATAAAGAGGCCTCCCAATTTAGGGAGGGGAGAAACTGTTATGAAAACATGGTGCAGAATATTGTGAGAACGGCAATAACTGAGTAATGCAGGGAGTAGGATATGTGTGTGTGTGTGTGTGTATGTATGTGTGTATGCATGTGTGTATATGTGTGTGTGTGTGAACTGAAGGTCAGTAGAGCAGTTTTAGAGTGGAAAACTACAGCCCGCCTACAGTGGGGAGGGATTTCTTTTTGTATGACGTATGAGTATAAAAGATGGACTCTGAAATTGTGATGGCAGAATTCTCAATGAATAAATATCTCTGACTATGCAGACCGGGACTCTGGCCGTTACTTAAATCCCAAAAGACTTACAACCTTTTGGGAGACGCACAGAGACACTAAAATAGTTTGTTAAATAATTCACATAACAATAATTTGGTCAGATATACTTGGATGTTTAGTGTCAGCAATTGTTGCTGGCATGTCATGCCTAAGTTTGCTAATCTTGCCAATGAAAAAAATATTAAAGTAGTTGGCAATATCAGTTCGTTTTATGATGAATGAGCCATCTTATTCAATGAATGATGGAGCTGAGTTTGCCTTTTTTCCAAAATGTCATTCAAGGTGCTCCAAAGTTTTTTACTATCATTCTTTATGTCATTTATCCTTGTTTCATAGTGTTGTTTCTTCTTCTTTTTATTCAGTTTAGTCAAATGATTTCTCAATTTGCAATACGTTTGCCAATCGGTTGTGCAGCCAGACTTATTTGCCTTTCCTTTTGCCTCATCCCTCTCAACCATACAATTTTTCAATTCCTCATCAACCCACGGGGATTTAACCGTTTTTACAGTCATTTTCTTAACGGGTGCATGCTTATTAGTAACTGGAATAAGCAAATTCATAAATGTGTCTGTTTGCTCCTCATTACACACCACGGACCAACATATATTCTTTACATCAACAACATAGGAATCACTACAAAACTTATTGTATGACCTCTTATACACAATATTAGGCCCAGCCTTTGGAACTTTGGTTTTCCTAGATATGGCTACTATATTGTGATCACTTCATCCAATGGATTTGGATAATGCTTTCAAACAAATCTCTGCAGCATTAGTAAAGATATGATCAATACATGTTGATGATTTAATTCCTGTACTGTTTGTAACTACCCTGGTAGGTTGACTGATAACCTGAACCAGGTTGCAGGCACTGGTTACAGTTTGAAGCTTTCTCTTGAGTGGGCAGCCTGATGAAAGCCAGTCAATATTTAAATCACCCAGAAAGTATACCTCTCTATTGATATCACATACATTATCAAGCATTTCACACGTTATCCAGATACTGACTGTTAGCACTTGGTGGTCTATAGCAGCTTCCCACCAGAATTGGCTTTAGGTGAGGCAGGTGAACCTGTAGCCATATTACTTCAACAGTATTTAACATGCAATCCTCTCTAATCTTCACAGGAATGTGGTTCTGAATATAAACAGCAACACCTCCACAATTGGCATTTCTATATTTTCTGTAAATGTTATAACCTTGTATTGCTACCACTGTATCATCAAAGGTATAATCTAAGTGAGTTTCAGAGATAGTCAGAATATGAATGTCATCTGTTACTAGCAAATTATTGATTTCATTAACCTTGTTTCTTAAGCTACATATGTTAACGTGGGCTATTTTGAGAACTTTTCTTCTAGGATGCTTACTTGTTTGTATTGCTTTACTGGGAAGCTTAGGTCATGTTCTTTATGTTAGTGCAGGGTGAGCTGCACACAGTGGCCTTCCTCCTCGGGCACACCGGCTCAGTGCTAACAGTATAAATCTGGTTCTTAGGCACATGATTACTGCATACAATAGCTGTAGGATCAGTAGAGGCATTCAGGGCATTTAGAGGGACATAAATTATGTTACTTATATTGTGTCTACTGATGCCCCTGGTGTAATGTACATTTACTGATGCATTTTGACAACTCTGCGTCACAATGGTAGGGATTAGCTGAGCTGGGCTTGGGTCATTGCTAAGTCATTTTCTCAACGCAGCCTTATAATGCTGTGAAAGGATCCAGGAACCCAAATGATTTGGGTGGATCCCATCCTCCTTATAAAACATATTTTGTTTCCAGAGTCAATCAGTTCTTTAAAATCCAGTTTCAACTGTTCAGAGCTGCCCTTCATAATGTCATTAAAACCCACATGGACTACGATATAATCGATTTCCATGTCCTGACTTAGTACATTCGGGAGCAGCTTAGTAATGTCATTTACTCGAGCTCCGGGATAGGACATTGTTTTTGCACCAGGAATGGTCACATTTCTTACCATGGAGCTGCCCAAAATCACGGCCGGTGAGAAGGACGAGGAAATCTGCCCACTCCCACACTTCACAGGATGTAATGCGCCTGGAGCTTTTTACACCTTCTCTCTCTCTCTCTCTCTCTCTCTCTCTCTCTCTCTCTCTCATGTTTATCACTGTAGCCTACATGTGTGTCTGGCCATCTCTGTCTTTCTCTCTATTACTGTGTCTTGCTTTGTCTCGTTCACTCTCTCCCTTTGCCTTCATCTGCCCTTCTCTGACACTTATCTTTCATTTCTCTCCCTCTCACCCCCATCTTTCTCCATGTATTCCCTCTTTGACTCTGTCTCCACAGCAGAATCTGGCTGTATCCTAGCAACGGCCCCGGGACACCTGGGCAGTGTGACCGAAATGTGTCCTCTGTATATATCGACAGTGGTAAAGAGCAAGGGGTTAAAGCCCTGTGTGTGTGTGTGTGTGTGTGTGTGTGTGTGTGTGTGTGTGTGTGTGTGTGCGTGCACGTGTGTGCGTACATGTATGCACCGGTGCATGTATGTGTCTAAATTCTTTTTTTTGCAAAAGATTGAACCACTGGGTGATGAATTTAGACCACTGTTCATAGGAGCCATAGACCACAAGGACATAGTGAGGGTTAAGACTCTACAATACTGGTTGTGCTGTACGGATCAGTACTCAAGTTGATCATGCTGACTGACTTGCAGGCAGAGGTAAGTAAGACTGTGATTATTTCATCATCATTATAATTTTTCTGCAGAAGTAGGCTATGGCACAGTTCAACAATTACAGAGTATTTAGATTCCTGCTTTTCATGAAAAGCACTAATGATCTGAATCTGCATCATTTTGCTTTGAATAACAATGTAGCTTAAGCAACTGTAAAAAGTACAGCATCCTTTGATTTCAGGTTATTTCTTTCCAAAGTAAAAACTGTAGGTATTATAATCTAAATGAACTCTTTTCATAAACACATATATCAAATATTTCTGGACTAGATCTAGGAAAAAATAAACATAATACTTGTTACTGTCATGAACCCTGCGTCCTGAGTCTGTTCCTGCCTGTGTTGCCGTTTTTCTGCTCTGAATCTCCTGTTTCCCGAAGGTGCCTGAACGCACCCTGTCCGGTTGCCGGGCGACGTTGCTAGGCGGGTGATCTCTCGATTACCCGCACCTGCTTCTAATCAGCTTCGGCACACCTGGTCCTGATCATCACCCCTTCATAAACTCTGACCTGACATCCATTCCCTGCCGGATCGTTAGCCATTAACAGCATGTTTTGCCAGCGTATCAGCCTCTGAGTACTAGCGTTAGTTTTGTTGTTTTTTGCACCTTGTTGACCTGCCTTGTACTTACCTCCGTTTTTCTGGGTTTTTTTAGGTTTTCTACCACCTACTCATCTCCGCCACCCGCTCCGTCTCCTGGACTATTCTGCATCTTTTGAATCTGTAAATAAACACTCACTCACTAAACGTCTCAACTTCCGTCAGTCCAGGTGGTCGTTGTTTTTTGGACGCTTTAATTTTTCCTTGACGTTCCGACCGGGGTCTAAGAACGGCAAGGTGGACGCCTTGTCCCGGATGTTCTCCAAGACGGAGGAGAGTGGGGCCAAGACTGAGACGATTCTTCCCCGGAACCTTGTCGTGGGAGTCGTTATGTGGAGGATTGAGGAGGAGGTTATGGCGGCCCTTCGGACGCAGCCCGGCCCCGGTAACGGTCCACCCGGTCGGTTGTTTATGCCTGAGTCGGTTCGTTCGGCTGTCCTCCAATGGTCCCACGCCAGCAAGATGGCTTGTCACCCTGGCGTGGCTCGGACGATGGCGCTTCTACGCAGACGATTTTGGTGGCCTGCCATGGGAGAAGATACTCTGAGGTTTGTTGCTGCCTGTCCAGTTTGTGCGCAGAACAAGAGTGCCAATCGGCCCAGCTCTGGACTTCTTCACCCCCTACCGATCCCCCGGCAACCATGGTCGCATCTGGCCCTGGACTTTGTCACTGGGTTGCCCTCTTCTGAGGGGAACACGGTCATTCTGACTATTGTGGACCGATTCAGCAAGTTCGCCCACTTTGTGCCCATCTCCTCTGCCTCTGAGACGTCCAAGATCCTGGTTAGGGAGGTTTTCAGGGTCCACGGATTGCCCAGTGACATAGTTTCCGACCGTGGCCCTCAGTTCACCTCTGCTGTCTGGAAATCCTTCTGTTTGGCCATTGGAGCTACAGTCAGTCTTACATCTGGATTTCACCCCCAATCTAATGGACAGGCGGAGAGAGCCAACCAGAAGATGGAATCCACGCTGCGCTGCCTTGTTTCCTCCAACCCCACCTCTTGGGCCTCTCAGTTGCCTTGGGTTGAGTATGCTCACAATACTCTCCCTACTTCTGCCACTGGGATGTCTCCCTTCCAGTGCCTATATGGCTACCAACCCCCCTTGTTTCCTTCTCAGGAGAAAGATCTCTCGGTTCCCTCTGTCCAGGCCCACATTCGTCGTTGCCACCGGACCTGGCATCGGGCCAGAAAGGCCCTCCTTAGAGTTTCTGACCGGTATCAGCTCCAGGCGAATCGTCGCCGTATTCCAGCCCCCGCTTATGCAATCGGAGATAGGGTCTGGTTGGCTACACGGGACCTTCCTCTGCGGACTGAGTCAAGGAAACTGTCGCCGAGGTTCATTGGTCCGTTTGTGGTGGAGAGAGTGATTAATCCTGTTGTGGTTCGACTCAAGTTGCCTAGTACGCTCAGAGTCCATCCCACCTTCCATGTCTCCTGCCTCAAGCCTGTTCTCCTCAGCCCTCTGTTGCCCCCTCCACCTCCTCCTCCTCAGATGATCGGAGGAGGTCCTGTCTACACGGTGCGCCGCATCATGGATTCCAGACGGCGGGGCCGGGGTTTCCAGTATCTCGTGGACTGGGAGGGGTATGGTCCTGAGGAGAGGAGTTGGATTCCTCGGCGTCAGATCCTTGATGCTGACCTCCTTCGTGACTTCTACCGCCTCCATCCTGGCGCTCCGGGTAGTCCGCCCGGTGGCGTTCGTCGGAGGGGGGGTACTGTCATGAACCCTGCGTCCTGAGTCTGTTCCTGCCTGTGTTGCCGTTTTTCTGCTCTGAATCTCCTGTTTCCCGAAGGTGCCTGAACGCACCCTGTCCGGTTGCCTGGGCGACGTTGCTAGGCGGGTGATCTCTCGATTACCCGCACCTGCTTCTCATCAGCTTCGGCACACCTGGTCCTGATCATCACCCCTTCATAAGCTCTGACCTGACATCCACTCCCTGCCGGATCGTTAGCCATTAACAGTATGTTTTGCCAGCGTATCAGCCTCTGAGTACTAGCGTTAGTTTTGTTGTTTTTTGCACCTTGTTACCTCCGTTTTTTCTGTCTACAGTCATTCTCCCGGAACCTTCACCCAACCCCTGCCGTGCCATCAGTTAATCTGCCACTTCACCACCACCTACTCATCTCCGCCACCCGCTCCGTCTCCTGGACTATTCTGCATCTTTTGAATCTGTAAATAAACACTCACATTCGTTCAACTCACCTTGTCCTGGTCTGCTTCTGGGTTCGCTCTTAGAGAACCGTGACAGTTGCTGGTATTTTGGCCCATTCCTCCATGCAGATCTCCTCTAGAGCAGTGATGTTTTGGGGCTGTCGCTGGGCAACACAGACTTTCAACTCCCTCCAAGGATTTTCTATGGGGTTGAGATCTGGAGACTGGCTAGGCCACTCCAGGACCTTGAAATGCTTCTTACGAAGCCACTCCTTCGTTGCCCGGGCGGTGTGTTTGGGATCATTGTCATGCTGAAAGACCCAGCCACGTTTCATCTTCAATGCCCTTGCTGATGGAAGGAGGTTTTCACTCAAAATCTCACGATACATGGCCCCATTCATTCTTTCCTTTACACGGATCAGTCGTCCTGGTCCCTTTGCAGAAAAACAGCCCCAAAGCATGATGTTTCCACCCCCCATGCTTCACAGTAGGTATGGTGTTATTTGGATGCAACTCAGCATTCTTTGTCCTCCAAACACGACGAGTTGAGTTTTTACCAAAAAGTTCTATTTTGGTTTCATCTGACCATATGACATTCTCCCAATCCTCTTCTGGATCATCCAAATGCACTCTAGCAAACTTCAGACGGGCCTGGACATGTACTGGCTTAAGCAGGGGGACACGTCTTGCACTGCAGGATTTGAGTCCCTGGCGGCGTAGTGTGTTACTGATGGTAGGCTTTGTTACTTTGGTCCCAGCTCTCTGCAGGTCATTCACTAGGTCCCCCCATGTGGTTCTGGGATTTTTGCTCACCGTTCTTGTGATCATTTTGACCCCACGGGGTGAGATCTTGCGTGGAGCCCCAGATCGAGGGGAGATTATCAGTGGTCTTGCATGTCTTCCATTTCCTAATAATTGCTCCCACAGTTGATTTCTTCAAACCAAGCTGCTTACCTATTGCAGATTCAGTCTTCCCAGCCTGGTGCAGGTCTACAATTTTGTTTCTGGTGTCCTTTGACAGCTCTTTGGTCTTGGCCATAGTGGAGTTTGGAGTGTGACTGTTTGAGGTTGTGGACAGGTGTCTTTTATACTGATAACAAGTTCAAACAGGTGCCATTAATACAGGTAACGAGTGGAGGACAGAGGAGCCTCTTAAAGAAGAAGTTACAGGTCTGTGAGAGCCAGAAATCTTGCTTGTTTGTAGGTGACCAAATACTTATTTTCCACCATAATTTGCAAATAAATTCATTAAAAATCCTACAATGTGATTTTCTGGATTTTTTTCCCTCAAATTGTCTGTCATAGTTGACGTGTATCTATGATGAAAATTACAGGCCTCTCTCATCTTTTTAAGTGGGAGAACTTGCACAATTGGTGGCTGACTAAATACTTTTTTCCCCACTATACAAAATAACTAGCATATACAATGATTCCACCAAAAATAAGAGGAAATGATAAGTTCTACTAACCGTGTACACAGGAAGGGAAAAGAGGGAACTACCAGAACTTACACAGAAAGGGAAATAAGGGAACTACCAGAACTTACACAGGAAGGGAAATAAGGGGACTACCAGAACTTACACAGAAAGGGAAATAAGGGGACTACCAGAACTTACACAGGAAGGGAAATAAGGGGACTACCAGAACTTACACAGGAAGGGAAATAAGGGGACTACCAGAATTTAAACAGGAAGGGAAATAAGGGGACTACCAGAACTTACACAGGAAGGGAAATAAGGGGACTACCAGAATTTACACAGGAAGGGAAAAGAACAAGGCCTATTTTAGAACAAAATGACATGTTCAATAGAACAATACCAGTCATCTTCTAACCGGATCACAAACTACCTTTTGCATTGCTCAGTATTTCGGCATTAGTAAACGTAAAAGGTCATCCTTACGTAATAACATGATTAAAATGCACGGCGTCACCGAAGCTATTTTATCCTGTGAAGGTTATCAGAAACAGAACATTTGAAAACTAATGAAGAGCAAGCTACACATGGCCTTGATTATCAAAGGGGGAGTGGGAGGGATCTCTGATCTAGCTCTATTACTAGTCATAACCTTTAACGTCAGCATCCGAATAGTACAACTCAAATACAACCAAGTATATAAACAAGATCTCTGTTTAATTCAAGATCTGTATAGGTAGATTACGACGGTTCAAAATTCGAACGAGTAAAAAAAAAACTATGAAGGTTCTTCAAAGGGAAAATCTGACCTTTCGAAGCATATGGCGTTCCTTTAAATTGTGAGGAACAGCCGGCGGAACAGAAGAGTTTGTTCCTCGACTCCTTCGTCAAACGAGAAGAAAGAGAGGAGGATGAAGTGAAGGGAATGAATATTCATGGCGATATTCATGACAGTGTATGCTTGATTTCCATGGGGACACGGGCAGGTCAGAGATTTTACCTGGGTAGCTGTTTGAACATTCCGTATGATATTGCTCCGTCTCCTTTAACACCCCACGCTTAACCTCTGACCTGGTGAGGGCTGCTGGGATGCGACCGATGAGCCAATCAGATCATAGTCCCACTGGGTGGGGGGCAGGGCAGGTGAGGTGAGGGTTTACCGGTGTGTGTTTAAACCTCAACCCTGATCTACACAGTGTGGTGCAGTGACCTGTCTTGCCCTACTGGCCTGTGAGGGGCGCTTATTGCTCTTTCACTAACCCTCTTCGTAACCACATTCTAATGCTGAGCACACTTACATTATCCAAACCAACAGCATCTATAATTAATTTCATTTCACAGTACTTTCAGCATTTCACTGTACTTGTGCATTTGACAATAAAACTTGAACTCATGCGGTCAAAATAATTAACTGTTTACCAACAACACTCCCTGCTGTAACATGAGTTTTGACAACAGTCTTTTTAATTACTGTCATAAGGCACAGAGGCTTTGAGCTTTAGCTCTGTGTGATCATAGGGAGACTGTAGAATGCAGAGAGAGAGAATAAAGAAAGGAGGGGGAGAGAGAGAAAGAAAGAGAAATAAATAAAATTTGAAAGAAGAGGACATGAAGTAAGCAAGAGAGTGGGCGATAGATAGGAGAGTGAGAAAGAGAGGGACAGACAGACAGACAGACAGACAGACAGAATGGGTGAGAGAAAGTAAAAGAGAAAGTGAGAGAAAAAATTTGAACAAGACAGAGATAATGAAAGAGAGAGAAAGAGAGAAAGAGAGGGAAAGAAAAAGCAAGAAGGGATCAGAGAGTCAGAGCTTCAGGAGACTGATCAGGACCCTCAGGCTCACACGGCCCCCTGTTTGAAAAGCCAGACTCTCTAATATAATAATAATAATAATAATATGTCATTTAGCAGACGCTTTCATCCAAAGCGACTTACAGTCATACATGCATGTTAAGTGTTTGTTTGTTAGATTTTTTCCCTTTTTTCTCTCCCTCGCTCATTCCAGCCAGCCCTCTTCTCTTTCTTTCTCCCTGTTTGTTTCTCACTCTAACCCCTTTCTATTCTCTCCTTCATGAAAATGAGTTCCTTCTTTCCACCCAGGATGGGTTTTTATTTGTTATGTCTGGCGTTTTGTAGCCAATGACAACAGAGATCAGACTTTGTTGCATAACAGATATGCCCAGATAGGTTGACAGCACTTATAACATACAGTGCATTCGGAAAGGATTCAGACACCTTGACTTTTTCAACATTTTGTTACGTTACAGCCTTATTCTAAAATGGATTAAATAAATAAAAATCCTCATCAATCTACACACAATAATCCATAATGACAAAGCCAAAACAGATTTTTAAACATTTTTGCAAATGTATAAAATAAAATAAATGAAACACCTTATTTACATAAGTATTCAGACCCTTTGCTATGAGACTCGAAATTGAGCTCAGGTGCATCGTGTTTCCATCCTTGAGATGTTTCTACAACTTGATTAGAGTCCACCTGTGGTAAATTCAATTGATTGGATATGATTTGGAAAGGCACACACCTGTCTATATAAGGTCCCAAAGCTGACAGTGCATGTCAGAGCAAAAACTAAGCCATGAGGTCGAAGGAATTGTCCGGAGAGCTCTGAGACAGGATTGTGTCGAGGCACAGATCTGGGAAGGGTACCAAAAAATGTCTGCAGCATTGGTCCCAAGAACACAGTGGCCCCCATCAGTCTTAAATGGAAGAACCACCAAAACTCTTCCTAGAGCTAGCCGTCTGGCCAAACTGAGCAATCGGGGGAGAAGGGCCTTGGTCAGGGAGGTGACCAAGAACCCAATGGTCACTCTGACAGTGCTCCAGAGTTCCTCTGTGGAGATGGGTGAACCTTCCAGACGGATAACCATCTCTGCAGCCCTCCACCAATCAGGCCTTTATGGTAGAGTGGCAAGACGGTAGCCACTCCTCAGTAAAAGGCACATGACAGCCCACTTGGAGTTAGCCGAAAGGCACCGAAAGGCACCTCAGACCATGAGAAACAAGCCTGAAATCCAAGCGTCAGGTCTGGAGGAAACTTGGCACCATCCCAACGGTGAAGCATGGTGGTGGCAGCATCATGCTGTGGGGATGCTTTTCAGCGGCAGGGACTGGGAGACTAGTCAGGATCGAGGGAAAGATGAACGGAGTAAAGTACAGAGAGATCCTTGATGAAAACCTGCTCCAGAGCGTTCAGGACCTCAGACTGGGGCGAAGGTTCACCTTCCAACAGGACAACGACCCTAAGCACACAGCCAAGACAACGCAGGAGTGGCTTCAGGACAAGTCTCTGAATGTCCTTGAGTGGCCCAGCCAGAGCCCGGACTTGAACCTGATCGAACATCTCTGGAAAGACCTGAAAATAGCTGTGCAGCGACACTCCCCATCCAACCTGACAGAGCTTGAGAGGATCTGCAGAGAAGAATGGGAGAAACTCCCCAAATACAGGTGTGCCAAGCTTGTAGAGTCATACCCAAGAAGACTCGAGGCTGTAATCGCTGCCAAAGGTGCTTCAACAAAGTACTGAGTAAAGGGTCTGAATACTTATGTAAATGTGATATTTCTGTTTTTTTTTATTATATACATTTGCAAACATTTCTGAAAACCTATTTTTGCTTTGCCATTATGGGGTATTGTGTGTAGATTGATGAGGGGGAAAAAACTATTTAATCAATTTTAGAATAAGGTTGTACTTTCCAAATGCCAGAACCCTATGCACTGTAAAAACCTATGAATGAGATCATTTCTGATCAAATGAATTAATGGCATTTAGGGGAGACCGGGGTAGGTTGTCTCACAGGTTGGTTGTCACAGTAGAGGGTGCTGTGTAATAATTGTAAGATTAAAATGTGTGAAAGAACTCATCCACCTGGTCAATTCATGTCACATGACAAAACCTTGAGGTGAGGCGAATGTGTTTTTCATGCAGTAGGTAAAAAATAAAAAAAAGATCTTGGTCTTGGTCTTGGTCTTGGTATTTTCTTTATAAATGTTTGAATTATGGGAGTATACATACAAATGTTTGTTTTAAAAGAGGAAAGCGGGAGCTACATTCCTAACCTATTTCTGAGTTGCGAGGTCAAGCCTTGTCGCGAACCAGGCTTCCCTAAAACAGAAGCCTGCCGACACAACACAAACACACATACATACACATACACACACACATGCTTTTACACTCATCATTTGTTGCTGCTACTCTGTTCTTTATTTTACTATTTTTATTGTCTATCCTGATGCCTAATCACTTTACTCTGCCTTCATGTAAATTACATACAGTGCCTTCAGAAAGTAGTCACACCCCTTGAATTTTTCCACATTTTGTTGTGTTACAGCCTGAATTTAAAATTGATTAAATTGAGATTTTTTAAAATTATTTTTTTATAAATTATTTACAAATGAAAAGCTGAAATGTCTTCATTCAATAAGTATTCAACCCCTTTGTTATGGCAAACCTAAATTAAGTGCAGGAGTCAACATTTGCTTAACAAGTCACATAATAAGTTGCATGGACTCACTCTGTCTGCAATAATAGTGTTTAACATGATTTTTGAATGACCACCTCATCTCTGTACCCGACTAATACAATTATCTGTAAGGTCCCTCAGTCGAGCAGTGAATTTCAAACACAGATTCAACCACAAAGACCAGGGAGGTTTTCCAATGCCTCGCAAAGAAGGGCACCTATTGGTAGATGGGTAAACATTTAAAAAAGCAGACATTGAATATCCCTTTGAGCAAGGTGAAGTTTTTTATTACACTGTGGATGGTGTATCAATACACCCAGTCACCACAAAGATTCAGGCGTCCTTCCTAACTCAGTTGCTGGAGAGGAAGGAAACCACTCTGGGATTTCACCATGAGGCCAATGGTGACTTAAAACAGTGTAGTTACTCCACAATACTAACCTAATTGACAGAGTGAAAAGAAGGAAGCATATACAGAATAGAAATATTCCAAAACATGCATCCCATTTGCAACAAAGCACTAAAGTAATACTGCAAAAAAATGTAGCAAAGCAATTATCTTTTTGTCTTGAATACAAAGTGTTATATTTGGGGCAAATCCAATGCAACACATTACTGAGTGCCACTCTCTATATTTTCAAGCATAGTGGTGGCTGCATCATGTTATGGATATGCTTGTAATCGTTAAGAATTAGGGAGTTTTTCAGGACAAAAAATAAATGGAATGGAGCTAAGCACAGGTAAAATCCTAGAGGAAAAACTGTTTCAGTCTGCTTCCCACCAGACACTGGGAGATGAATTCACCTTTCAGCAGGACAATAACCTAAAACACAAGGCCAAATATACACTTGAGTTGCTTACCAAGAAGACAGTGAATGTTCCTGAGTGGCCAAGTTACAGTTTTGACTTAAATCTACTTGAAACACCATGGCAAGACCTAAAAATGGTTTGTTTAGCAATGATCAAGGACCAATTTGACAGAGCTTGAAGAATTTTGAAAAGAATAAGGGGCAAATGTTGTAAGCTCTTAGAGACTTACCGAGAAAGACTCACAGCTGTAATCGCTGCCAAAGGTGCATCTACAAAGTATTGACTCAGAGGTGTGAATACTTATGTATTTGAGATATTCCAGTATTTAATTTTCAATAAATTTTCAACCATTTCTAAAAACATGTTCACTTTGTCATTATGGTGTATTGTGTGTAGATGGGTGGGGTAAAAAAAATATTTCATCCATTGTGAATTCAGGCTGTAACACAACAAAATATGGAATAAGTCAAAGGGTAGGAATACTTTCTGAAGTCACTCTATCTACCTCAAAAACCTTATACCTCTGCACTTTGATCTGGTACTGGTCAGTGGTGATTTTAGCATGTACATTTTTTTATTATTATTCATGCCAGCAAAGCCAATACACAACACAAAACTAAACAATACATGAATTGCACTATAAGTGGTGCCCACAAACTGTTAGGGTCTACATAAAGCTGTCCCAACAGCAGAGCATTCTTTTCAGCACCATGGAGTGAATCCTTACCACTGCTACACCTGGCTATCAGTGGAGCCTTGTCTGGCAGTGAAACAGTTAATTCAGCCTCATTTACTGCCTTTAAAAAAAACATAGCTGATATGGCTGACTTACTTAAACAAATGTGGTTTCTACTGACAATTGAGATGTACAGACAATGGCATAAGGGGACGACGAGTGGATAAGAGTCAATCCGTAATTTCGGTTAAGACATTCATGAGCGAGCTAGGACGGACATAGTCAATATAACTATTTGTTCAGCACTTTTGAAATGTACAGCGACATACTTCAGAACATGGGCCGTTCTTACAGTACATATAAGCAGACAATGAAAGCTCTTACAATATTCGATGATTACAATTCTCTAAAACAGGTTATAGGCTACATGTGCACCACCAAGTCAGAACAGTAGGCTAAGTTATGAGGGTGAAAGGGATCAAATTATTAGGGTGAGGCACATGGGCTGCTAACAGTTTACTACACAACATACACTTGGTATTACTTTCTTAGCCACAGTATACATATCTCCTTGGCATATTACATCATTTATGCAGCAGCATACAAAACATTTTTGGACTCACCTTGTTGTGCTGTGCTCACTTAAACTGGAAGGTGGCACGGAGGTCCTTCGTGGGCAAATTATGTCATCACACTTTGTCATAAAAGTCTGGCATTCTCTGGATTTATGGTGCTTTCAAGACAACTGGGAACTCTGGAAAAAAAACAAGGTCAGAGCTCTAGAAAGAGGCCCGAGTTCCCGACTTGGAATTCCGAGATGGATGACCGTTCAAAACGTATTTTCCCAGTCAGAGCTCGTTTTCTTCCGAGTTCCCAGTTGTCTTGAACTCACTGAAGTCTGAGATTTCTCAGTTCTGAGTTTCCAGTTGTTTTGAACACGGCAGAAGACATACTGGATTGACAGCATGGCCAATGTATTCAACCTTTTATGGCCCATGATGTTGAATGTTTATCCTTTTAAGCTTAGAAAAGAGACCCTTAAACCCAGACTTGGACCACACACACACTCCACTGAATAGCAGGCTAGTGATTGCTTTGCAACACTTGCAGTTAGCCACTGATTCCTTCCAAACCATTCATTGTTGAATTTGTGATTTCCAAATTGTTGTGTAATGTTTATGTCCAATGTCCGATGAGCACCGATACGTTTTATCTAGAAATTCTCTTCATAATATCTCTTCATATGACAAGGATTGAACAGGATTTGCCAGTAGATTATTGACTTGATTCATGATGATGACTGCTGGCTTGCTAGCTAAGATTTCGAAAGTATGATGTTGACATGATCAGTCCAATCAAAGCTACAGTAGATAGAACGTGATTTGACTGCATTTTATCTGTGACCAATGACCTTGAGCCTTCTTGGATGGGCACTTCTAATGTAACTCTATGGCAGCACCCAAGGGGCTTGAATTTTCAAGCTCTACCCGTAGATTTTGCGGTGGTGTAGTGTTCCCATGAGTGACAGAACACTGAGCCAATCATGGTGCAACTAGAGAACATTACCAACCCCTGCGCTCCGTATTTTCCGCTGACTGCCCCACCAACACAGAAAGCACTGAGCTAGGCTGAAACACCTGCACTTTAGAGCTGCCTTACTCAAGAAAGCAAAAAAGAGACCATGTTTGTATGCGGCTTTATTAACTCAAAGATTGTAATTTTTTTACATTGCAAACTGATATGGGACACGTATTAATGCCAAAATAACATGCAAAACAGGCAACAACAAAAAAAACTGGTGGGGCTGAAAACAGGTGGGGCTCGTAAGCAAGCATTTCACAGTAAAGTCCACACCAGTTGTATTTGGTGCATATGACAAATAACATTGGATTTGATTTGGCAGAAATCAAATCAAACCTAAAGAGGGGTTGGAACCCGGTGTAAATCAGTAACGCCTCACAACACGTCAAACTAATCAAATGCCTTGCTTGTGCGGAGCTCCATAGGTGCTCACCAGATTAGTGCCATAAGAACAACAGTGCGTCAGGACTAAAAATTTCAACTACACAAGCACTGGTGGCAAAATATTTTAGAATGTTTGCAGCATGCTGGTTTTCACAGCATCTCTGTTATTTCGAGATGAGCTAAAGCTGCAGCAAGAGGGGAGAAATGGTCTACAATGCTGGCGATTACAATATTTAAAATGTACAACCAAAGTGATATTTGGCTGTAAAGGCTAGCATGAGGGACAAGAAGCAGCTAGTCACAATGAGGTTCGTTTTGAGAAAAGTCAGCTAAGCTTGTAAGCTACCTAGGTATAACTAGCTAGCTAATAGCTAGTTCAATTTTTCTCACGATTATAAAGCCAACAAAATGTTAATAAAAACAGCATATTATCAACCTAAAAGGTTAGCTGTGTTAAACCAGTCACTAGGTTATCCAGGGTCAGTGATACTGTACATAGAGCAACCATGCACTGTCTGTTTATGGGAACAACTGCAAAATTTTTGCAAGCAACATTGCTAAAATGAATGAAATAAAATCAAATGAACCTCATAATGTTACCTCCTGTAGCCTAATTGTCACCTCCTTATTACTGTACCTAAATTACAAGGGTTGAATTTGCACTAAACAATTGTATATGTCAGCACTTAAAAGGAATGTACAAAATCTGGTAGGCCTATATGGTTTGCCTTGTCTACAGGTATAATTTTAAATTGAGAACATATAGCTCAACATGTAAACAATGTGTGAGTTTCGCTATACTCTGATTCAGATGACAGATGCCCATAATGCCAGTAATGCCATCATACTGTAGGCCTATGGCTGCATTGGCGATGCATGCCATGTGATAAGCTGCCAAATGGATTCATATAGCTGATATACTGAGAGAGAGTGACGATCAAATAAAACAGATTGGAGATCTTACAACTAGACAAAAAAAAAATGCTAATTTGAGAATACAACACAGAAACACAGACACATTAGAGCCAGAACCCTTTCCCCTCTTTATTGCAGAATTGTGATATGTGATTAATCAACATTGGCACAAATTCATTTTGAATAATAGTTTAAATTTTTTAAAATAAAGTTTAAACACTTCACTTCAAAGAATCAACACTTCATCACTTCAAAATGTACAAACACGCTAACTCGTATGTTTAGACATAAGATTAGACATCTTAGTCTAATCAACAATAGGTCATTGAGTAGTAACATGTAGGCTAATATTACTAAAGCATCATTTCAGGTTAGCAACAAAAAAACTTCATACCAGTGGTGGCCAACCTGTCACGATCGTCTTGAAAAGAAGCGGGCCAAGGCGCAGCGTGAGATGCGTACATATTTATTTTATATTACACCACAGCGAACAAAACAACAAACGAAACGTGAAGTCCTTCGATACAAACACAAATCAAAAGGAACAAGAAACCACACGAAACGAATGCCTTACAGCTACCTAAGTATGGCTCCCAATCAGAGACAACGAGCAACAGCCGTCTCTGATTGGGAGCCACCCTGGCCAACATAGAAACACAAAACTAGAACCTAACACCCTGGCTCAACATACGAGAGTCCCCAGAGCCAGGGCGTGACAGTACCCCCCAAAGGCGCGGACTCCGGCCGCGCAACCAAACACAACAGGGGAGGGACCGGTGGGCACTCCGCCTCGGCGGTGGATCCGGCTCCGGGCATGACTCCCACTCCCTCTCTAACCCCCCAAAGCGCCCCTGATCCGGTCTGGTCCTGCTGGCCGGAGCTGGACTGAACACTGGTGGAGCGGAATGCTCTAGCTCCGGAGTGGAGCAGCTGACCGGTGCCGGACCAGGCACCAGTGGAACAGGCATGGGCTGTGCCGGACTGACGACGCGTACCACAGGCTTGGTGCGGGGAGCAGGGACGGGCCGGACCGGGCTGACGACGCGCACCATTGGCTTGGTGCGGGGAGCAGGGACGGGCCGAACCGGGCCGATGAAGCGCACCACTTGCTTGGTGCGGGGAGCAGGAACAGGCCGGACCGGGCTGACGACGCACACCACTGACTTGGTGCGGGGAGCAGGGACGGGCCGAACCGGGTTGACGAAGCGCACCATTGGCTTGGTGCGGGGAGCAGGGACGGGCCGAACCGGGTTGACGAAGCGCACCATTGGCTTGGTGCGGGGAGCAGGGACGGGCCGAACCGGGCTGGCGACGCGCACCACAGGCTTGGCGCGAGGGACAGGAACAGGCCGGACCGGGCTGGCGACGCGCACCACAGGCTCGGTGCGAGAGGCAGGAACAGGCCGAACCGTACTGGGAACACACGCCACTGGCCCTAAGCGGGGATCAGGAACGGGCCGGACCGGACTGGCAACACACCCCAGTACCTCTCGCCGTGCCTCTACATACTCCTTCCCCCTGGTGTCCAGTAACTCCCTTAACATGGCGGCCTCCTCTGCCAACCCTCTGCCAACCCTCTGAACCACTCTATCCCGTACTCCTGCTGCCCCGTCGTCCACGGCGTGAGCCCCCCCCTAAAAAATTCTGGGCTTGTCTCTCCCCCGTGGACCAGGCCTCCATGGTTCTCGTCCAATCCTCTCTCCACTTCTCGTAATTCCAACCTTTCTCCTCATCACGCTGCTTGACCCAGTCGTGGTGGTTTCTTCTGTCACGATCGTCTTGAAAAGAAGCGGGCCAAGGCGCAGCGTGAGATGCGTACATATTTATTTTATATTACACCACAGCGAACAAAACAACAAACGAAACGTGAAGTCCTTCGATACAAACACAAATCAAAAGGAACAAGAAACCACACGAAACGAATGCCTTACAGCTACCTAAGTATGGCTCCCAATCAGAGACAACGAGCAACAGCCGTCTCTGATTGGGAGCCACCCTGGCCAACATAGAAACACAAAACTAGAACCTAACACCCTGGCTCAACATACGAGAGTCCCCAGAGCCAGGGCGTGACACAACCTTGCTCTACTGATCCCTGATCTACTGGGTGAGCAGACTTCTATTCCAGCCCAGCAATGGCACACTTGATTTTCAACTCATTAGGTTTGTTAAGTTTAATCAGGTGTGTTATTCAGCCAGGTTGGTCTGCTCCAAATGTAACAGGTTGATACATTGTAATATAATAATAATATAATAATATATTGCATTTAGCAAGACACTTTTATCCAAAGCAACTTACAGTCATGCGTGCATTTGGAGACTGTGTTTTTAATTTACAATGATTACATCAAGATAGCTAGCTAATAGGAAGTTAGCTAGCTGATGACATTTAATTCACTTAGCTTAGCTGTGTAAAGTCAGCTATATTTTGTAAGGGAAAATCAAGCCTGAAATTTCAAAGCGTTTGCACATTGGGAAGATGTCACCAAGACATCAGAATAGAATGTTGATGCCTGGCTGATGTATAAATGATGTAGAACTGTAGAATTTAGAATGTAGGTATTCTAAATATATCTGTGTGACGTCTGCCAATTAGCAAACGATGTCTAAACTGCATCTTCCCAATGCACCATGTGTACATCCGTTGGGCAGAGCTATCTGTGCTATCTGGGTTTGTTGCCTCTCTCTCACACATATTTTTTCTGTCACACGTCTTGCCTGTGTACTGTATGCAGCTCGACTTGAGTTGATCTTTTGATGGACAAAGGCTGATAATTGATGAATACATATACGATTTCATCCCTGTGTGCGTGCGTGCGTTCGTGCCTTCCAGCCTGCGTGCGTGTGCACGTATATGTGTGTCCATGTGTGCATATGTGTGTGTATGTTTGTGGGTATGTGTGCACACACGATTGGAGCATTAGCAGTGATATTCAATAAATATTCAATTCAATATATCACCACCACCCCCATTCAGGTGCTCTGTTCTGCTAGGCTAGCTGTGCCTGGGCCTACTTCCTCTAGACGTATGGTCACCCTGAGGCGACCCACCACCAGCACCACCATCCAGCTCCACTCAACCCTGACGTCTTCATGTATTTATGAGTCCATTAAAGAGCAGCACAAGGACAAGAGCTAGCACTGGCATCTTCCTCCCTCCCCTCCAGTCACCTCCTTCCCTCCCGTCCTCTCCCTCCCTCCCCTCCGTCCTCTCAGTCTTTAGCGCAGACTTATCTCCCGGCCCCAGACAAGCCAGGCCTGATGGATGGAGGAACAAGGGGAAACAGGGGAAATGGCACTTCTCAAGGAAATGCACTGACACCTACGGAGTAGCTATACCGAGGTGGCAGGTTTCATCAGTGCTTCTTCAGTGGGTCGATGTCAGCTTTTCTCGCAATTATGAACTAGCTAGTTGTGTAAGGAGTTTGTTAGCCATTGTGGCAACTATATGGGGGGAGGGGGTCACAAATATGTCGAATATTTCCCGTTTTGAATACTTTCAGCAAGTGTCATGTCAGCGTAATATGCATGAATATTTATACATGTATAAGACAATAGTAGCTGTTATGAATATTTATAGCAGGCCTTATAACATAAGCTAAGCATGATAGACAAACCTATAAATGCCTCACCACACGCACTAAATGGCATTACTATACAGCACCAGTGCCATCTCCCCATACTCCCCGACAAATACCCTTTGTTTATGAATCATGTACCCGAGCAGATGGCTCATGTGGTACTTCCAGTCTGGCGATGCCTTGATGCCAGTCTGTTGTGCCAGTCTTCAAAGCCCCTCCGCTGCGCCACCACTTCTCCTCACTCCCTCCGCTGTGTCACCACATCTCCTCACTCCCTCCGCTGTGCCACCATGTCTACCTACTCCCTCCATTCTGCCACCACGTCTCCTCACTCCCACCGCTGTGCCACCACGTCTCCTCACTCCCTCCACTGTGCCACTACATCTCCTCAACGGGCCTCAGAGAGGGAACACCTGTTAAAGAGGGGCTGAGACGCCATCCGGCTCTAGAACATACAGTACTCTACATACAGCTAGCTAGCTAGCCTACCTCCCATGCATGCTTATGGAGCTAGGTAACAGGGTGGATGTTTTAAATGGAGCTACAGTAGCTAACAGGGTGTATGCTTTAATGGAACTAAATAACAGGGTGGATGTTTTAGGAACACAATGCTACACATGAATATATGTGTTAGTGTGTACTGAATGTTCACATTGTATCTGGTGATGATCCATGCTATGTGAAAAATACAGGTAGTCATCATTGCCTATATGCAGACTTTCCTACACGCACACACACACACACTGTAAATCCAAACGCCTACCGGTAGACTTCACCTGCTGTGGCCATCACCACATTCGAACTCAAAATCTAATTACGGTGACATTGTACAGAATATGAGCAGAGGATAAAGGAGGGCAATGCCTATCTTTCTACATACACACACTGCACTTCGGCTCTTGGGGATGGGGGCCCAGATTAAGACAAAATGAGACACCCTCTATGAAGCACAGAAATGCGGAGCGCACAGTACACACACACACACCATGGCACATATGCTTGAGTGTGCGCACCTACACACAAACACACATACCATAGAACATATGCTAATTTGCGCACACACACACAAACACACACACCTTACAACCACAAAAGTCCCCCCAGAGAACACACACAGCATTTTTTTTAAAGGCAGCGATAATGACTGCATTACCCAGCATCGCCGTGGGAACCAGACCCTGGAGGAAATCCGCTTCAAAGCCCAACCAAATAACATGCGCACGAGCACACACACACACACACATACACACACACACACACACACACCGTACTACAGTACAGGGGCTACAGCAGCACTAATGACCAATATCTAGTTAAAAGATACAGTAGGTGTGTCCCAACTCTCCCTCTCTGTGAGCAGTGGAAAGGGTGTGTGGGGAGGAGATGGAGAGAGATGGTGTGTGTGTGTGTGTATGCATATGTTTGTGTGCATGCGTATGTTTTTGTGTGTGTGCGTGTGTGTGTGCATGTGTACAGTGCCTTGCAAAAGTATTCATCCCCCTTGGCATTTTTCCTATTTTGTTGCATTACAACCTGTAATTTAAATTGATTTTTATTTGGGTTTCATGTAATGGACATACACAAAATAGTCCAAATTGGTGAAGTGGAATGAAAAAAATAACTTGTTTCAAAAAATTCTAGAAAATAAATAACGGAAAAGTGGTGCGTGCATATGTATTCACCCCCTTTGCTATGAAGCCCCTAAATAAGATCTGGTGCAACCAATTACCTTCAGAAGTCACATAATTAGTTAAATAAAGTCCACTTGTGTGCAATCTAAGTGTCACATGATCTGTCACATGATCTCAGTATATATACACCTGTTCTGAAAGGTCCCAGAGTCTGCAACACCACTAAGCAAGGGGCACCACCAAGCAAGCAGCACCATGAAGACCAAGGAGCTCTCGAAACAGGTCAGGGACAAAGTTGTGGAGATGTACAGATCAGGGTTGGGTTATAAAAAAATATCAGAAACTTTGAACATCCCACGGAGCACCATTAAATCCATTATTAAAAAATTGAAAGAATATGGCACCACAACAAAACTGCCAAGAGAGGGCCGCACACCAAAACTCACGGACCAGGCAAGGAAGGCATTAATCAGAGAGGCAACAAAGAGACCAAAGATAACCCTGAAGGAGCTGCAAAGCTCCACAGCGAAGATTGGAGTATCTGTCCATAGGACCACTTTAAGCCATACACTCCACAGAGCTGGGCTTTATGGAAGACTGGCCAGAAAAAAGCCATTGATTAAAGAAAAAAATAAGCAAACACGTTTGGTGTTTGCCAAAAGGCATGTGGGAGACTCCCCAAACATATGGAAGAAGGTACTCTGGTCAGATGAGACTAAAATTGAGCTTTTTGGCCATCAAGGAAAGCGCTATGTCTGGCGCAAACCCAACACCTATCATCACCCCGAGAACACCATCCCCACAGTGAAGCATGGTGGTGGCAGCATCATGCTGTTGGGATGTTTTTCATCGGCAGGGACTAGGAAACTAGTCCGAATTGAAGGAATGATGGATGGCACTAAATGCAGGGAAAATGTTGAGGGAAACCTGTTTCAGTCTTTCAGATTTTAAGAGTGGGATGGAGGTTTACCTTCCAGCAGGACAATGACCCTATGCATACTGCTAAAGCAACACTCGAGTGGTTTAAGGGGAAACATTTCAATGTCTTGGAATGGCCTAGTCAAAGCCCAGACCTCAATCCAATTGAGAATCTGTGATATGACTTAAAGATTGCTGTACACCAGCGGAACCCATCCAACTTGAAGAGCTGGAGCAGTTTTGCCTTGAAGAATGGGCAAAAATCCCAGTGGCTAGATGTGCCAAGCTTATAGAGACATACCCCAAGAGACTTGCAGCTGTAATTGCTGCAAAAGGAGGCTCTACAAAGTATTGACTTTGGTTTTCAGTTTTTTTGTCTCATTTCTTGTTTGTTTCAGAAGAAAAATATTTTGCATCTTCAAAGTGGTGGGCATGTTGTGTAAATCAAATGATGTATACCCCCAAAAAATCCATTTTAATTCCAGGTTGTAAGGCAACAAAATAGGAAAAATGCCAAGGGGGGTGAATTTGTTTCATACACATGACGACACACGACATGAGTATGGCCTGTGTTGTTCTCAGAGACATATTTAATTGAACAACCTCTCCTAAAAACAACCCAACACAACAACAAGTCTAGTCTTGGCCATAGAGATCACAAATGCATTGTTTTATACATTATTTTACCATATTTGATCCGTTCTGGAATTAAAAAATGTTTGACCAAGATGGCAATTTTTTTGTCATTTTGCTAGGTTGCCAGTATCCATTCTAGTTTTGTATTTATTGCTGTGTCCTTGGCAGACTTCAGCGCTGATTCCATACTGCATGATCTCTGTAATAGTTATGGGAAGCACTGCATTTATGTTGCATGGTCCCATTCTCCTCAGGCAGTGGAGGTGGTAGATAGTCTGTGTTGTTTAACCCATAGGTCTCTGTGTTATTTAACCCATAGGTCTCTGTGTTGTTTAACCCATAGGTCTCTGTGTTGTTTATCCCATAGGTCCCTGTGTCGTTTAATCCATAGGTCCCTGTCCAATCAATCATATGACAGCCTTTGGCTCTCCTCCCTAACACAATGACGTGCCCCACACATAAACATGCATAAGCTCACGCACGTACATATACACGCACACAAGAACACACACAAAAACACATGCACACACACACACACACACACACGGTATGAGAGAAATCAGGTCATGATATCCCACCTCCCTACTTATAGACAAGTGAAGCCATTGATTTTCCTCCTTGTACCTAAACTTGTACTGATTTTGTTTTGGAGTCTGAAATTACCTCCTCCTAGACCACGACACACACACATGAACACACACACACACTAATACAGGAACACACACACGCACACACACACACATGAATAGATGCATGCACACACACACACACACATAGCTCAGAGGCATATTGTCCTTCACATCGTGTCTGTTGATTCAAAGCATCGCATCAATCATACCTGTCTCTTAGGTGCAGTCTAGAGAGTCTGTCTGGCCACAGGTGCAGAGACATTACATCGTCACACACAACACACACACACCAGACATTATGTGGTGCTGTTTTTGAGCGATGTCATCTCAATGTTTTCCTCTCCTCCAGCTCAACCGCAGCTGGCTGTGCAAACCCAATCCAACATGGTCTCTCATACTGCTGATGGAGGACTAGAGGCCCACGACTGTCAGGACCAGGTGCCTGGGTGATTAGACAGAGGTAGGGGAGAACGATACAGGGTGGAGGGAGGAAAGAGAGGGGGAGAGGTAGGTGAGGAAGTAGAGAGGTGAGTAGAAGAAAGTGAAAGGGGAGGGGTGTGGTGGTATCCCTGTGGGAACGAGAAGCCCAACTCCTCCAGACTCTAATGTGTTTCTATCGATCCACCGCTCTGATTTTTCCCTGACTGTCTCCCAGCGTCTCAGCCTCTCCTCTCATCTCCTCTCATCTCCTCTCCTCTCATCTCTTCTCCTCATTGGCTGATCTTGAGCTCCCTTGCTCCCCACAGACCCACACTGCTCTCATGTCATGAACAATCTTCTGTGTTATTGGCTTCAAATTGGCTTTCAATTTTCATCCCCCTCTCGGATTAGCCTCGTCCAGGGCCTCGTTAGCTCCAACCAGCCCCCTTAGTCTCCCCTCCTCCCGAGACCCAGGAGAAGGAACGAGCTGAGAAAATACGGGAGAAATCGATATGTAAGTCCCGAGTAGGAGTTGTAAGTTCTGCAGGTGTTTGCTCTCTGTTCTCTGTGATCTGGGAGGCGTCCGACAGCCCTGTGAGGCTGAGTTAAATGTCAGTTGGAGGCGCTGCCAATAAACTGCAGTCCCGTCGCCATCGACTGGCCGTGAAAAACCTCCATGGCTCAGCATACAGTATGAAGAACCTGCCTCTCTCTGGTCATCTTTGACCTTCTGCCTCTCTCTGGTCCTCTCTGACCTTCTGCCTATCTGGTCCACTCTGACATTCTGCTTCTCTCTGGTCCTCTCTGACCTTCTGCCTCTCTCAGGTCCTCTCTGACCCTTTGCCTTTCTCTGGTCCTCTCTGACCTTCTGCCTCTCTCAGGTCCTCTCTGACCTTCTGCTTCTCTCTGGTCCTCTCTGACCTTCTGCCTCTCTCTGGTCCTCTCTGACCTTCTGCCTCTCTCTGATCCTCTCTGACCTTCTGACTCTCTGGTCCTCTCTAATTTTCTGCCTCTCTGTAGTTATCTCTGACCTTCTGCCTCTCTGTAGTCCCAGAAGTATGCAGACGTTCAGCCCACAGGCTTTCTTCTCTCCTGTCCTCTCTTAATCCCTCTCCTCTGTTCTCTTCCTCCTCTCATCACCGCTCCAATACTCTCTCTCTTTTGTGTCATTCTCTTTCTTTTTCTCCTCTCTTCCTCCATTCCTTCCCTTCTCTATCATTGTCTTCTCTCACCCTCACTCCTTTCCCTCTTTCCATCTCCTCTCTCGCCCTGTTCTCTCCATACCGCTCATCTCTACCCTCTTTCTTCTCCCTTCTTCTCCCTCTTCTTCACTCATCCCTCATTTTACCTTTTCCCCCTCTACTACCCCTATATTCTCACCCCTCCTCTCCCTCCTTTCCTCCCACCTTCTCCTTGGCAGAACTCGGCCAGCATGGAGCTAGAGGCACTGGTTTAAGACCTCATTATAGTACAGTTTCTCTGTTCCTTCACACCCTGGTTTCCAGCATGCAGTTACAGGACAGGCTCCACACACACACACACACACTCCACCCCCACGCTTCCTCTCAGATGGACTCTAACACTAAGTGTTAATATACCAAGATGCCAAGTGGGGCAACATTTAGCTGTTGACAAGTAAGAGAAGGGAGTTTCTTTATGCCTGCAGGGAGACTGGCTGTTTTCTCTCCATGCAACTGAAGCATATTTAGATGCTGCAGTTCAACTACAGATTATTAATGGTTGAAGACAATATAAATTATTAATTTAAACGGCAATCCACACTCTCTTAGGGTTGCAATATTCCAAGGTTTTACAGAAATACTGGCTGGAGAATTCCAAATTCCTGCTTATTTCCTCTTGGTTCAGCCTGGTCTCATAGACTAGACGTAACATAGTAAATGTAAATCCGGAACACTCAAATTAGTATGATATTACATTTGGTATGGTTACATAAGACAGAAGGTTACTTAAGGCAAAAACAAAAGGAGGGTGGTTGGTCGGGGTGGATGGGTAGGCGTTTAACACAAACGTCTAGCAACCCTGGGTGGGCGTATAACACGAACATCTAGCAACCCAAAGGCTGCGTGTTCCAATCTCATCACAGACAACTTTAGTATTTTTGCTAATTAGCAACTTTGCAACTACTTTCTACTTTTTAGTCACTTTACAACTACTTACCATATTAGCTAACCCTTCCCCTAGCCCTAACCTTAACCATTTAACCTAACTCCTTAATCTAACCTTCACCAGTGCTTGATTTGTAAATTGGGAGGTGCCGGAACAAAAAGTGAGCCAGAGAGGGGGGTGACCTGGGGAGCTCTGAGGTACCGGAACGCATTAAAGAAAAATCACTTTTGCGTAGTGGCATAGAGCAGTCGAGTAGAGAGGGATTCCAGGAATCTTCCAACTGGGATGTACGTGGGAATTTTGGGAAAGCTACCAGAATTCTGCAACCATATTCATCCTCAACACTGGCACGACCATCAACTCAAAACAAGCAAATGCAGTTTCTTCATCATGACAGTTCTAAATCAACGGCTAGTCAGTGAATCTCTGCACTAATCCTCGCCCTGCTCACCCAATGTCTCCAAGCTAGCATTTACAGCTCCATCGGATAAATCATTACAGCCATTTACTCACAAACTGTTCTTAGCAGTTCTGTTCTGTTCTTTCTTTTTAGGACATGTTCATTGGAGCGTAACATCATTAACAGCACTCAAAGGTAAAACAGGACAAATTTGATAAAACACATTTAGAGAAACTCTTATTACTGCTAGACCCCAGGAAGACTAGTGGTCGCTAAGGCTAATGGGGATGCAAAAAAATATCCAACTGGGTTGTGTGTTTTGAGACTCTCACTGTATTGAATTCAGAAAGTCGTTATCCACCTAACGATTGCATGAGGTTAAGTTTATTGCCTCAAAACTGGGCTAAAGACCAAACAGAGATCTGGATCAATGGTCTTTAGACTCAAGACTAGTTTATCACAGATCAACAAGTAATATGGCCTGCAATTGCAGGTAAATCGTTTAGTCAAATGTCAACCAGAGAAACATAAACGACAAGGTATTTGCTGCCTGATAGAAGCAACTTGTAAAAGACGGCAGGAATACAGTGCCTTGCAAAAGTATTCATCCCCCTTGCCGTTTTTCCTATTTTGTTGCATTACAACCTGTAATTTAAATTGATTTTTATTTGGATTTCATGTAATGGACATACACAAAATAGTCCAAATTGGTGAAGTGAAATGAAAATAATAACTTGTTTAAAAAAATTCTAAATAATTAATAACGGAAAAGTGGTGTGTGCATATGTATTCACCCCCTTTGCTATGAAGCCCCTAAATAAGATCTGGTGCAACCAATTACCTTCAAAAGTCACATAATTAGTTAAATAAAGTCCACCTGTGTGCAATCTAAGTGTCACACGATCTCAGTATATATACACCTGTCCTGAAAGGCCCCAGAGTCTGCAACACCACTAAGCAAGGGTCACCACCAAGCAAGCGGCACCATGAAGACCAAGGAGCTCTCCAAAAAGGTCAGGGACAAAGTTGTGGAGAAGTACAGATCAGGGTTGGGTTATAAAAATATATCAGAAACTTTGAACATCCCATGGAGCACCATTAAATCCATTATTTAAAAAATGGAAAGAATATGGCACTACAACAAACCTGCCAAGAGAGGGCCGCCCACCAAAACTCACGGACCAGGCAAGGAGGGCATTAATCAGAGAGGCAACAAAGAGACCAAAGATAACCCTGAAGGAGCTGCAAAGTTCCACAGCGGAGATTGGAGTATCTGTCCATAGGACCACTTTAAGCTGTACACTCCACAGAGCTGGGCTTTACAGAAGAGTGGCCAGAAAAAAGCCATTGCTTAAAGACAAAAATAAGCAAACACGTTTAGTATTCGCCAAAAGCCATGTGGGAGACTCCCCAAACATATGGAAGAAGGTACTCTGGTCAGATGAGACTAAAATTGAGCTTTTTGGCCATCAAGGAAAGCGCAATGTCTGGCGCAAACCCAACAACTCTCATCACCCCGAGAACACCATCCCCACAGTGAAGCATGGTGGTGGCAGCATCATGCTGTTGGGATGTTTTTCATCGGCAGGGACTAGGAAACTGGTCAGAATTGAAGGAATGATGGATGGCGCTAAATACAGGGAAATTCTTGAGGGAAACCTGTTTCAGACTTCCAGAGATTTGAGACTGGGACGGAGGTTCACCTTCCAGCAGGACAATGACCCTAAGCATACTGCTAAAGCAACACTTGAGTGGTTTAAGGGGAAACATTTGAATGTCTTGGAATCCAATTGAGAATCTGTGGTATGACTTAAACATTGCTGTACACCAGCGGAACCCATCCAACTTGAAGGAGCTGGAGCAGTTTTGCCTTGAAGAATGGGCAAAAATCCCAGTGGCTAGATGTGCCAAGCTTATAGAGACATACCCCAAGAGACTTGCAGCTGTAATTGCTGCAAAAGATGGCTCTACAAAGTATTGACTTTGGGGGGGTAAATAGTTATGCACGATCAAGTTTTCAGTTTTTTTGTCTTATTTCTTGTTTGTTTCACAATAAAAAATATTTTGCATCTTCAAAGTGGTATGCATGTTGTGTAAATCAAATGATACAAAGCCCCCAAAAATCCATTTTAATTCCAGGTTGTGAGGCAACAAAATATGAAAAATTCGAAGGGGGGTGAATACTTTCGCAAGCCACTGTAGGTAGTCGAGGAACCAGAGAGTGAGAATACTTGGGTGATTGTTTTGACTCAAGGGCCACATCAATATTTTGACATTTTAGGTTGGACCGCAATGAAGAGATGCTGTCAACTCTTACACATTCACGCTGGATGGAGGGTAAAGGCTGTCGGCTCAATTAAGCTTCTCTGGCTCTCCCTGAGTGGACAATACATATTTATTAGTGTTATCTCTCTCTCTCTCTCTCGCTCTCTCTCTCTCTCTCTCTCTCTCTCTCCTTTTTCTCTACCATCTCTCTCTCCTCTCTCTCACTCTACGTCTACTTCTCTCTCCTCTTCTTTTTCACTTTAATTTTCACTCCCCCCTCATCTCTCTCCTACTCCCTCTCTCCCCCTCTCTCTCCTCCCCCTCTCTCTGTAACATTAGGGACAGAGGGTGGAGAACCAGAGTGCCACCACACAGTGCCTAGTGGAGGGTGGCAACGCCAAGGCTCCATACATATTTAGCAGGGCCTCTCCCGGACAGGGGACGAGCGCTGGGCACCTGAGGAGGGCAATGCCACCCTCCTCACCCTCCTCCATATTCAGACAAGGAATTCTCCTTAAGCTTTATCGAAAACAAATCCACCCTGCAGGGCTCAATGTAGGGCAGAAGACAGATGCTGCCCTGTCAGCTAAAAGCTGGAGGGTGTGGAGACAAAGGAAATGGTTGGGCCAAAGAGGAGAACACTGCCCTGGAGAAGTGTCTCACGTGCTAAACATGAAGTGCAAAGCCTTTTATACACATGTACAGTATACAGGATGAACAGACATATTAATTCTTCTAAACACACACACACACACACGCACACACATGGATGCAGGCACTCATGCATACACACACACTTTACAGAGACATCAAGTTAAGTACATTTATTTTTTTATATAAGATATAATTGCTCAAATTAGTGCAGTGACTCTTAAGCTGTCAGAGCTTAATGAGAAAGGAGAGATCCTATAATACATAATTGCAACAAAAACCTCTTTAGAGAATGCATGCATTTGCACAATTAGCTTCAAATGACATTTGGAGGTGAAAGGCAGTTTTCTTCACCTAATGTAGAAGTGTTTGGCTGGCTATAATGTGTGGGAAGGAGGGAGACCACCCTCTAGTGGTTGTTACATGAACCTTAGTTAAGTGATTTTACGTTTATCAGATGCTCTTATCCAGAGCAATTATGGTTAAGTGCCTTGCTTAAGGGCACATCGACAGATTTTTCACCTAGTTGGCTTGGGGATTCAAACCAGCAACCTTTCGGTTACTGGCCCAACGCTCTTAACCACTAGGCTACCTGCTGCCCTATTTAATGTCTGGCATAGACGTTGCTCCTAATCACTGATAAAGGGGCAGCTCCATTTTATTTTCCTAATGGTCTTTCTACTTGTGCTGCCAGGTTTTGTCAGGTCTGTCTTGTAAAATGGCTTCAAGGGACCCTTTCCTTGTTAAATGAAGGTGCAATAAAATGAATAAAAAAGTTTTACCTCAGTGCAATTCCATCAAAGAGACATTCATTATAGATAATGAAAAGAAACAACGGAAGGACTATAGCATCCATTTAATCCTAACACACACTCACACAGGCAGGCACGCACGCGCAGCCAGGTCACCTGTGATGCAAGTCAGTATTCAACGTCCATCCATGTCTGAGGACGTCGGGAGATGACGTGGAAACTGGCCACTAGAGGCAACAGTGTGTGCTGTTACCTTCATGTTGATTTCGGTTTTAGTAGAGCATTGTGGACGGGGATGGCGGATGGATGTAAGCATCTGATTCCAAAGGTTGCAAGTTAAAATCCAGCAATACAAAGTTGTTTTTCAGATTTTTGTTTTAACCCTATCCATAATCTTAACCCTTGCCTTAACCGTTCAGAGTTAATGCCTAACCTTAAGAATTTGGAGTTAAGGCCTAAATTTAACCCTAACCTTAAAAATGTGGATTTAATGACTAAACGTAACCTTAAACACTTTGAAATGTGACATTTGGAACAACTTATAAATTTGACATTTAAGAAACATGGATGAACAACTAATTCTGACATGAGACTGTGAGAGCTAGTTGCACACGCGTGCACGCACACACACTTGTTATTGAGTAGTGTGTGTGTTCGACTGCGCCACATGCACTCACTCTTGCTGAACCAGCAGCCTACCTGTCGTGTTTGGCCCCTGTTGTGATGGCCATGCTTTTTAGTGAACAAACCCAAGCAGAGAGACCCAGCAGGCCTTCTCATTACTGCTAGGCCTGAGGTCAGCACAGCAGTACTGCTGCACAGCACAAGACACTAGATCCCCAGTCAGTCAATCAGGCAGCTAGGCCTACACCCCCATAGTGGAGGCCTCCAGCTCAGACCACTGGCCCTTAGCACTGGCCACAGAGGAGAGGAGAGGAGAGGAGAGGAGAGGAGAGGAGAGGAGAGGAGAGGAGAGGAGAGGAGAGGAGAGGAGAGGAGAGGAGAGGAGAGAGGAGAGGAGAGAGGAGAGGAGAGGAGAGGAGAGGTATTGTCTCTGAGCAAGTATACCTGCTGTATCAGTACAGTAGAGCCGTGTTCAATCAAAACTGGTGACAGGGTGTGCCGGTTGGTAGGACAGACAAATTATTCCTCCTGCAAGGATAAACCGTGAGGATAAATATACTGTATCTACAATGTAACATGCATAATAAATATACAATCTGTAACGTGTGAAACAAAAAGGTTAGTCAATACCATGGCCCTTCAGACATGCTCTCGGGCTAAGCTGACGTGGAATTGTTTTAAGATGGTCATACTATGGATCATTTAGCTATTTCATTTAGAATTTTAGGACCCCTTTAGATATCCCAATAATATATTTAAAAAATTATATGATAAAATATTGATTTTGGCCTTTACTCCTAAAGCCCATAGAAACGCATTGAATAACACATTCATAAAATAACACATTCATAAATGACAAAAAGTACAGTCAAAAAATAAATCATAAGAAACAAGGTTTTGAAGTGTCTGTCCTAAATCTAGGATATATAAAACAACTAAGGGAATATATATATATATATTTTGTACACATATTTAACCCCTTTTTTGGGTAGGCACAAAACTACCGTTTTAGACAAGTCCCGTGACACTTGTGGGGATCGTAGAGCAAAACGGAAAACACCATTGTGTTCCTGAGAGTCTCCCCTTTCTTAGTTTGTTGTTCAAACCGTTCGGACGCTACACACGTTTACGTGAGAAGACCGATTTTCGGGATGTCTCACGGTCTGACAAACACCGCTCTAGCTCTGCCACCTTTCACCACAGATGCGGAAGTCAATCAAATTTTATCGCATTTATTTATAAAGCCCTTTTTACATCAGCAGATGTCACAAAGTGCTATACAGAAACCCAGCCTAAAACCACAAACAGCAAGCAATGCAGATGTAGAAGCACGGAAGAGCGACAGTGGCGGATGCGGTGGATTGAGACGCATCCAATGCAAAAACACAGGGGGCTGTGTGTGTGGCTGTGCGTGTGGGTGTGGGTGTTTAAGTGAGAAAGACACAGAGAAGAGCCAACCATTATCGACACATCAAGCCAACAACATCAAAGAGTCATTCCAGACTTTGAAGTCAGGAGGACTTTGAGATTTAGGTGTTAGCCAGACTAAGAGTTGTGGCCTTTAGGGCCTTCTCTCTCTCTGACACTGGCCCCCAGAGCTGAGACCATTCTCTGCCTCCCAGCCTACACTCAGCCTGCATGAGGACCTGACCTTCCACTTATATTCACTGCTCCCTGGGTGGCTGGTGATGAGGAGGCCTAGCTACCCGCCAGCTCCATCACCACACACTTACACACGGGCACTGACACACACACACAAACACAACACACATCACACACGTACACACACACCATACTGTAATTAGTTTACAGATTTTCGTTTTCTCACCGCATGTTTTTTTTCTGTTGATGGACTCTCACCTTGACAACCCCATTAGCAAAAAGCTAAAAACACTGAATCTCAATTATGGGGGGGGGGTTGAATTATTCCTGGCTGAAATACGGCCTGGTTTTTCAGACCGTTGTATAATGATGATGCATTATGGTGATATTAACTATACTTCCCTGCACTCTCCTCTCCATCTCATATTGATTTGCTTCTCCCACAAAGGCCTGAGGATGGATGGGAGGAGGGGAGGAGGGGAAGGGAGGAGGGGAGGAGGGGAGGAGGGGACAGGGCTAAAAGAGGAACTGATCTGTGACCCTAAAAGCCCCCCTGGAGTCATCAACCAGGTGTAATCAAATAGAGTTGTATAAATGTTGATGAATGGTCTTTCTAGAACATCTCTATCTGCATGGGATTTGATCTGGGGTCTTTGATACATCATCAAAAGTAGCTTACCATAGTATAATATATGTCGTTTAGCAGACGCTATTATCCAGGGACCTATAGGCATGCATGCATACATTTTGAATATATATGGGTTGACACAGGAATCGAACCCACTATCCTGGCATTACAAGCACCATTCTCCACTAACTGAGCTACAGAGGACCATGACTTTCTAGATCATGACTCTCTGCATCAACAAAGCATAAAACTGATAATCTATCAAACGCTATATGCCTATACAATGTTATGCTGATATTACTGTATTCAGAATGGACTCTCTCCTCAGGGCTAAAACATTTAACAGAACATTGCTGATCCTGAATACAACAAAGGTGAGAAGGAGAAAACACTTCATACTGGTACTGAGCCTCAGTAGTCCAAAGTAGCTTCCTGTCCTCATCGCCTCCACCGGCACCATAGAGATAGATAGACGACTCTACTTTGTATCTGTCCCATTATGGCATCTGTGAGAGCACGGGCAGCGCCATTGAGACCATCTCCATTTTGAAGTAGTCCTTTTTCTTTTTCTACTACTTCTATGAGTTGGCAAACAAACTGAAAGTGTGCATACTGCCACCTGGAGTGTGTTGTTTGAACAGGTATACAGCCAAGGATGGCGATTTAATGCCACCTGCAGTTATGGAATGTTTGCTAAGTATAATTAATTTGCTGATCCCTCCTGATGACCTGTATGGAATTATGTAATCTTTCCTTAACCCATAGGAAGTCCCACCCAGTTGACTACTTCAAAAGGGTGAAAGTCCTCAACGGCGCTGCCCATTCTAAAATGGCTTTTGGGCAGTAGAGTTATCTTTCTAAGTCTATGATCTGCATTGATCAGAAATAATTGAACAGAGGAGGTCCCCTGGAGGGCCCCAGACATGACCAATAAAAGTAGTGTTTAGTCTCTGTCTGCATGTCTATCTGTCTGTCTGTCTGCTTGCCTGCTTGTCTGTCTGCTTGCTTGCCTGCCTGCCTGCCTGCCTGCCTGCCTGCCTGTCTGTCTGTCTGTATGTATGTCTGTCTGTCTGTCTGTCTGTCTGTCTGTCTGTCTGCCTATCTCTCTGTGTGCCTGTCTGTGTGTCAGTCTGCTTGCCTCCCTTCCTGTCTGTCTGGCTGTCAGTCTGTCTGTCTGTCTGTCTGTCTGTCTGTCTGTCTGTCTGTCTGTCTGTCTGTCTGTCTGTCTGTCTGTCTGCCTGTCTGCAGGCAGAGGAAATAGACAGCTAGCCCAGTGGCCTGAGCCATTGAGAGGGTCAAGGAAAATGAAAAGTAGCTGTAGACATGGCTAGACTGATGGAAGGGATAAACATGTGAGGCTGCTCAGTCGATAGCAGACCGGGAGATTTATACGGCTTAAAGGAGGGGAGGAAATGGTGATTAATTACTCTGGCCATTTGAGCAGGTGGGGGATGGGGGGGTCAGGGGTTGAGGAGGTGGGTAAAGAGAGGGAGATCTATTAGAGTTACGCTCACTGTGCTGTCACTTGGAGGATGACAGAGAGGGAAAAAGAGAGAGAGAGAGAGAGAGAGAGAGAGAGAGAGAGAGAGAGAGAGAGAGAGAGAGAGAGAGAGAGCGAGAGAGAAAGGGAGAGAGAAATGGAGAGAGAAAGGGAGAGAATGGGGGGGGGTGAGAGGAAAACACAGGGTGAAGAAAGGGATAGAAGAGAGGGATAGAAGATGAGATGGCCTTTACAGATAAACAGAAAAACAGAAAGAGAGAGGCGAAGACTGAGAAAAATATGAGCAAGAGGCTGATGGAGAGAAGGGAAGGGTCATCACAAGACAGACAGACAGACAGACAGACAGACAGAGGGTGATATAGATAAAGGTGAGGGTAATCCCTGCATTGAGGTAGAGGCCTTGTATGCGACACCCTCCCAGTGTCTTAAATGATAACTGGCAGACTTCATTACCCAGCAGGCCTTTGGAGAGATGGCTGTGCCCAGAAGGATAATCTGCCTGTACAAAAAGTAAATTAGCCCCCAGTGGAGGATCAATGCCATTGCCGTGACTATGCCCATGACACCACACCATTCCTGTGAGCCTACCTGCCCGCCTGCCCGCCTGCCTGCGTGCCTGGGACCTTGGATGTGGGTGGGTTGTATGGGTAACAGAGAGAGAGTGAGAGAGAGAGAGAGTAAGTTATGGTAAGAGAGGAGTGTTTGTGTGTGTGTGTTTTTGTGTTTTTTTGTGTGTGCACGCACACGTGTATGTGAATATTTTGCCTCAACACTGTGACCCTCTCCAAACCACCGTCTGTGAGAACAACTGTGTGTGTGTGTGTGTCTGTGTGTAAATCCTGTGACCCGACGCCACCGTTTATGCAAATGAGCTTTGTTGAGTAATCGTCACACTCGATGCTGACAGACAACACTAATGAGGCACAAACAAATGTGTTAGCGTGTGGCTAACAGCGAGCCACTCAACATTCCAGCCAACACAGTGATGACTGAGATGTAGCTCGTAGACTAGCATCGCTAGGTAATCATCAGGCAGTGATTTTGACAGCAGGACACTCAGAGAATAGGAATGGGTTCCATGTGCATGCTGTCCTCTAATTACTGTCTAAAGCCTTTAACCTTTGGTAATGGACAAAGAATAGAGGGAATAAGATAGGACATTTAAAAATTGTGTTATTATTTGTTAGCTTTGCATAATCAGCAAATAAAAGCAAAAAACAGTTTGTGGAAAGGACAGATTTGACAGATTGTTAAAGATTTTAAAAAATGTATATCCCCCAAAAAACGATTTTCCACATTTCTGCTTTGATTAAATAGCAACCTGTGTATCCCAAAGTGCTACTGTAAACTGCTGGTCTCATATCAATCATTATGTGATGACTCGTTTTTAATGCTAATGTCCCCTGTAGCTCAGTTGGTAGAGCATGGTGCTTGCAATGCCAGGGTTGTGGGTTTGTTTCCCACAGGGGGGCAGTATGAAAATATATGCACTCGCTAACTCTAAGTTGCTCTGGATAAGAGCGTCTGCTAAAATGTAAATGTGATACCATTATGCCTTCATATATTGAGTGTTTATTCCAAATGTAGCAGAGATAAATTGGACACAGGGAACAATTCACACACTCACTCATCCTAAGGTATGAATTTTTCATACCTAAAACACAATTACCGGCATACCAGGGATGCATACTATCCACTCTCCAGTTACTTCAATGAGAGAGAGAGAGAGAGAGAGAGAGAGAGAGAGAGAGAGAGAGAGAGAGAGAGAGAGAGAACATGTGGGCAAAAATAGGCTGAATGATGTATGAATGAAAAAGGAAGCCTCCTCTGGTATAAATATTAAACATGTGCATATATCTATATATTTCTCCCAGGAGACCTGAAAAACGAATCCTGACCTCTGAAACAGACACATACAGGCCTATACATGTATATTATGGACATATACTCACATTCATACACACAGGCAAACACATAGGTTAAGTCATGTTCAAATTGAAAGGAATAGCGCTGAGACTGGTGCAAAAAATATGGTGGAAGGCAACTTTCTCTCGCCCATGTTTACACCAATACAATGCCTTTTAACTTTAGTAGTAAGCTTACATGTAAGAAGAATTAAGTTAGCTACCTAGCCAATTTATTCCCTGTTAGCTAGTGATAGCTAGTGATAGTGATCAAAGATTATCTATATACTGACAAGATACTGGACTGCCCACTCTAACAATGGGAATAAATGTCTGAAAGGTGGAAGGCAGGCCTGAGGAGGCGGGATCAGGCGGGGACATTCTAGCCAATGAGAGGGCAGACAAGCGTCTGCACAACAGGCACAACAACATGCGATATAAAATATTTTTCTCAAAGTTGCCGGAATGCTTATAAGAGCACATTCGTAACAACCTAAACTTCAATCAAATAAGCAATACGGAGCAATTTACATGTAACATTTAAGACACTTATCCAGAGCGACTTACAGGAGCAATTAAGGTTTAGTGCCTTGCTCAAGGGCACATCGACAGAAAAATATATATATACAGTACCAGTCAAAAGTTTGGACACCTACTCATTCAAGGGTTTTCTTAATTTTTACTATTTTCTACATTGTAGAATAATAGTGAAGACATCCAAACTATGAAATACCACATATGGAATCATGTAGTAACCAAAAAAGTGTTAAACAAATCAAAGTATATTTTATACCCTTTGCCTTGATGACAGCTTTGCACACTCTTGGCATTCCCTCAACCAGCTTCACCTGGAATGCTTTTCCAACAGTCTTAAAGGAGTTTCCACATATGCTGACCACTTGTTGGCTGCTTTTCCTTCACTCTGCGGTCCAACTCATCCCAAACCATCTCAATTGGATTGAGGTCGGGGGATTGTGGAGGCCAGGTCATCTGATGCAGCACTCCATCACTCTCCTTCTTGGTCAAATAGCCCTTACACAGCCTGGAGGTGTGTTGGGTCATTGTCCTGTTGAAAAACAAATGATAGTCCCATTAAGTGCAAACCAGATGGAATGGCGTATCACTGCAGAATGCTGTGGTAGCCATGCTGGTTAAGTGTGCCTTGAATTCTAAATAAATCACTGACAGTGTCACCAGCAAAACACCCCCACACCATCACACCTCCTCCTCCATGCTTCACGGTGGGAAATACACATGGGGAGATCATCGGTTCACCTACTCTGCATCCCACAAAGACACAGTGGTTGGAATCAAAAATCTCAAATTTGGCCTCATCAGACCAAAGGACAGATTTCCACTGGTCTAATGTCCATTGCTCGTGTTTCTTGGCCCAAGCAAGTCTCTGCTTCTTATTGGTGTCCTTTAGTAGTGGTTTCTTTGACCATGAAGGCCTAATTCACCCAGTCTCCTCTGAACAGTTGATGTTGAGATGTGTCTGTTACTTGAACACTGTGAAGCATTTATTTGGGCTGAAATGTCTGAGCCTGGTAACTCTAATGAACTTATCCTCTGCAGCAGAGGTAACTCTGGGTCTTGCTTTCCTGTGGCGGTCATCATGAGAGCCAGTTTCATCATAGCGCTTGATGGTTTTTGCGACTGCACATGAAGAAACTTTCAGAGTTCTTGAAATGTTCCGTATTGACTGACCTTCATGTCTTCAAGTAATGATGGACTGTCGTTTCTCTTTGCTTATTTGAGCTGTTCTTGCCATAATATGGACTTGGTCTTTTACTAAATAGGGCTATTTATTTACCTTTATTTAACTAGGCAAGTCAGTTAAGAACAAATTCTTATTTTCAATGACGGCCTACCCCGGCAACGCTGGGCCAATTGTGTGCTGCCCTATGTGACTCCCAATCACAGCCGGATTGTGACACAGCCTGGAATTGAACTAGGGTCTGTAGTGACGCCTCTAGCACTGAGATGCAGTGCCTTAGACCGCTGCGCCACTCGGGAGCTATCTTCTGTATACCACCCCTACCTTGTCACAAAACAACTGATTGGCTCAAACGAAATTCCACAAATTAACTTTTAAGAAGGCATGCCTGTTAATTGAAATGCATTCCAGGTGACTACCTCATGAAGCTGTTTGAGAGAATGCCAAAAGTGTGCAAAGCTGTCATCAAGGCAAAGGGTGGCTACTTTGAAGCACACTTTTTTGGTTACTACATGATTCCATATGTGCTATGTCATAGTTTTGATATCTTCACTATTATTCTACAATGTAGAAAATAGTAAAAATAAAGAAAAACCCTGGAATGAGTAGGTGTGTCCAAACTTAATATATTTTATTTACATAATTATTCAGACCCTTTGCTCTGAGACTCGAAATTGAGCTCAGGTGCATCCTGTTTCCATTGATCATCCTTTAGATATTTCTACAACTTGATTGGAGTCCACTTGTGGTAAATTCAATTGATTGGACATGATTTGGAAAGGCACACACCTGTCTATATAAGGTCCCACAGTTGACAGTGCATGTCAGAACAGAAATCAAGCCAAGAGGTCGAAGGAATTGTCTGTAGAACTCCGAGACCACCATTACTCTTCCTAGAGCTGGCCGCCTGGCCAAACCGAGCAATCGGGGTAGAAGGGCCTTGGTCAGGGAGGTGACCAAGAACCCGATGTTCACTCTGACAGAGCTCCAGAGTTCCTCTGTGGAGATGGGAGAACCTTCCAGAAGGACAACCATCTCTGCAGCACTCCAATAATCAGGCCTTTATGGTATAGTGGCCAGACGGAAGCCACTCCTCAGTTAAAGGCACATGACAGCCCGCTTGGAGTTTGCCAAAAGGCACCTAAAGGACTTCAGACCATGAGAAAAAAGATTATCTGGTCTGATGCAACCAAGATTGAACTCTTTGTCCTGAATGCCAAGCGTCATGTCTGGAGGAAACCTGGCACCATCCCTACGGTGAAGCATGGTGGTGGCAGCATCATGCTGTGGGGATGTTTTTCAGCGGCAGCGACTGGGAGACTAGTCATGATCGAGGGAAAAATGAACGGAGCAAAGTACAGAGAGATCTAGAGTGCTCAGGACCTCAGACTGGGACGAAAGTTTCACCTTCCAACAGGACAACAAGCCTTAGCACACAGACAAGACAACACAGGAGTGGCTTCTGGACAAGTCTCTAAATGTCCTTGAGTGGCCCAGCCAGAGCCCGGACTTGAACCCGATCGAACATCTCTGAAGAGACCTGAAAATAGCTGTGCAGCGACGCTCCCCATCCAACCTGACAGAGCTTGAGAGGATCTGCAGAGAAGAATGGGAGAAACTCCCCAAATACAGGTGTGCCATGCTTGTAGCGTCATACCCAAGAAGACTCGAGGCTGTAATCACTGCCAAATGTGCTTCAACAAAGTACTGAGTAAAGGGTCTGAATACTTATGTAAATGTGATATTAAAAATGTTATGGGTTTATAAATTAGCAAAAATTTATACAAACCTGTTTTTGCTTTGTCATTATGGGGTATTGTGTATATATTGATGAGAAGAAAAAAAAACATTTAATCAATTTTAGAATAATGCTGTAATGTAACAAAATGTGGGAAAAGTCAAGGGGTCTGAATAGTTTCCGAATGTACTGTAATAACCTTGCTTGAGAGGAAAATTAATTTAGGAGTGCATGAAATAAGAAATGGAGTCGGTTGACTAGCCACCAGGCAGAATCCATCACTCCACACATTACCATTAATATGAAATTATGCAGAGTGGATGAGTGGATGACCTTTCCCACAAACCCCTGCTCCTGGATGGGGGTGGAACAGGGTCCACAGAGGTAGCTGGAGATGTTATTACAGTAAACAAACAAATAAATAAATATGTGGTGAAATCATGTGGCCTCACTACATTGGTCAGGGACTAACTCTCTCCCAGGATGGGAGTGTGTTGTGTCAAAACAAAATAGATTTACCAACCATTTACGACCATTAATTTGGTGTTTCTGTACATTTCAAAACTTCAGTATCATTTTCAAACTGCAAAAACGACAACATAGGCTATATGTGGTCTTATTATTAGATTGTTGATTCCAAGCCCTCTATAGACTAAGTAGGTGGTGTGTGGACAACAGGCATAATGAGTTGTGACTTATTACAGGTGTGGGTGACTCCTGTCCAACCATGCCAGTCCTGGCTCCCATTCATCTCAATATCTGTCACGCCTTCTATTCTGAGATGTGGCATTTTTGACTGGCGCTTGATGGCAGAGAGCGAGAAGTGAAGGTCGCTCTGAAATAGTTGTGTGAGGGAAAAAATATAGAAATTCAGGAAATGTCTTCAATTTTTCCTTGAATAGCTGTGTCTTTTGTGGGGCATTTAATGGTGTGTAACGCCAATCTCAATCTGTTGATTTGTTATATACGCAGTCCGAGGTATGCTAGCCATCCGCTCAAGTCTCTCAGTGTGGGGATGATGGCCTTGGAAAACCAAGGCTGTAATCTGATGAAGAGTTGGATTTGTTATTGGTGAAAAATAGAAGAGAGAGAGAGAGAGATAGAGAGAGAGAGAGAGAGAGAGAGAGAGAGAGAGAGAGAGAGAGAGAGAAAGGGAGAGAGGGAATATACTGTATGGGGTGGGTGAGTTGATCACAGATTCAGAGTTTTGGATATTGACCCAGGCGAGTGTGGCATGCTGATTGCTGATCAAATCAAATCAAATCAAATCAAAAAAAATTGGTCACATGCGCCGAATACAACAGGTGCAGACATTACAGTGAAATGCTTACTTACAGCCCTTAACCAACAGTGCATTTAATTAACAAAAAAATTAAAAAAAATCAGTAAAAATAAAACAACAACAAAAAAAGTGTTGAGAAAAAAAAGAGCAGAAGTAAAATAAAATAACAGTAGGGAGGCTATATATACAGGGGGGTACTGTTGCAGAGTCAATGTGCGGGGGCACCGGCTAGTTGAGGTAGTTGAGGTAATATGTACATGTGGGTAGAGTTAAAGTGACTATGCATAAATAATTAACAGAGTAGCAGCAGCGTAAAAAGGATGGGGTGGGGGGGCAGTGCAAATAGTCCGGGTAGCCATGATTAGCTGTTCAGGAGTCTTATGGCTTGGGGGTAGAAGCTGTTGAGAAGTCTTTTGGACCTAGACTTGGCACTCCGGTACCGCTTGCCGTGCGGTAGCAGAGAGAACAGTCTATGACTAGGGTGGCTGGAGTCTTTGACAATTTTGAGGGCCTTCCTCTGACACCGCCTGGTATAGAGGTCCTGGATGGCAGGAAGCTTGGCCCCAGTGATGTACTGGGCCGTACGCACTACCCTCTGTAGTGCCTTGCGGTCGGAGGCCAAGCAGTTGCCATACCAGGCGGTGATGCAACCAGTCAGGATGCTCTCGATGGTGCAGCTGTAGAATTTTTTGAGGATCTGAGGACCCATGCCAAATCTTTTCAGTCTTCTGAGGGGGAATAGGCTTTGTCGTGCCCTCTTCACAACTGTCTTGGTGTGTTTGGACCATGATAGTTCGTTGGTGATGTGGACACCAAGGAACTTGAAGCTCTCAACCTGTTCCACTACAGCCCCGTCGATGAGAATGGGGGCGTGCTCAGTCCTCTTTTTTTTCCTGTAGTCCACAATCATCTCCTTTGTCTTGGTCACGTTGAGGGAGAGGTTGTTGTCCTGGCACCACACGGCCAGGTCTCTGACCTCCTCCCTATAGGCTGTCTCATTGTTGTCGGTGATCAGGCCTACCACTGTTGTGTCGTCGGCAAACTTAATGATGGTGTTGGAGTCGTGCCTGGCCATGCAGTCATGGGTGAACAGAGAGTACAGGAGGGGGACTGAGCACGCACCCCTGAGGGGCCCCCGTGTTGAGAATCAGTGTGGCAGATGTGTTGTTACCTACCCTTACCACCTGGGGCGGCCCGTCAGGAAGTCCAGGATCCAGTTGCAGAGGGAGGTGTTTAGTCCCAGGATCCTTAGCTTAGTGATGAGCTTAGAGGGCACTATGGTGTTGAATGCTGAGCTGTAGTCAATGAATAGCATTCTCACGTAGGTGTTCCTCTTGTCCAGGTGGGAAAGGGCAGTGTGGAGTGCAATAGAGATTGCATCATCTGTGGATCTGTTGGGGCGGTATGCAAATTGGAGTGGGTCAAGGGTTTCTGGGATAACGCTGTTGATGTGAGCCATGACCAGCCTTTCAAAGCACTTCATGGCTACAGACGTCAGTGCTACGGGTCGGTAGTCATTTAGGCAGGTTATCTTAGAGTCCTTGGGCACGGGGACTATGGTGGTCTGCTTGAAACATGTTGGTATTACAGACTCAGTCAGGGACATGTTGAAAATGTCAGTGAAGACACTTGCCAGTTGGTCAGCACATGCTCGGAGTACACGTCCTGGTAATCCGTCTGGCCCTGCGGCCTTGTGAATGTTGACCTGCTTAAAAGTCTTACTCACATCGGCTACGGAGAGCGTGATCACATAGTCATCCGGAACAGCTGGTGCTCTCATGCATGCTTCAGTGTTGCTTGCCTCGAAGCGAGCATAGAAGTGGTTTAGCTCGTCTGGTAGGCTTGTGTCACTGGGCAGCTCGCGGCTGTGCTTCCCCTTTGTAGTCTGTAATAGTTTTCAAGCCCTGCCACATCCGACGAGCGTCAGAGCCAGTGTAGTACGATTCAATCTTAGTCCTGTATTGACTCTTTGCCTGTTTGATGGTTCGTCGGAGGGCATAGCGGGATTTCTTATAAGCGTCCGGGTTAGAGTCCCGTTCCTTGAAAGCGGCAGCTCTACCCTTTAGCTCAGTGCGGATGTTTCCTGTAATCCATGGCTTCTGGTTGGGGTATGTACGTACGGTCACTGTGGGGACGACATCATCGATGCACTTATTGATGAAGCCAGTGACTGATGTGGTGTACTCCTCAATGCTGTCTGAAGAATCCTGGAACATGTTCCAGTCTGTGCTAGCAAAACAGTCCTGTAGCTTAGCATCTGCGTCATCTGACCACTTTTTTATTAACCGAGTCACTGGTGCTTCCTGCTTTAGTTTTTGCTTATAAGCAGGAATCAGGAGGATAGAGTTATGTTCAGATTTGCCAAATGGAGGGCGAGGGAGAGCTTTGTATGCGTCTCTGTGTGTGGAGTAAAGGTGGTCTGATGCAGTCTGTGTCGTGCCTTGATGGACACTTTGTACTGCATCCACATGATGCATTTGTTTTAAAGAGCAAGAAGTCGTGTCTTGCAGTAGAATGATGTTTGACTGAGTCATAACGTTCTAACAGAAAGTGCAGAAAGTTTAGAGGCTTGAGTTCATTCATAGCAGGTCGTTATATTTAGGCAACGGAGGCATTTTTGTCCATTCCCTTTGTAGTCAAAAAAGGATCTGTTGAGGAAGACAAAACAACAATTAAGTGTTGAATAGTTTTGAAACAGACATGCAGGCAGGCACACACACTATCTCTTCTCTTCTCTACCTCCCACTTTGCCATCCCCTCCTCCCCTATCTCTTTCTGTGTTCCCTTGCTGGTCCTTCTGTGTGAAACCATCCCAGACAGGTCCTGTCGGTCCAGGTAATGGGGGGTGATCAGCCAGGCTTGATCCAATTACACTATACGGCTAGGGGGGAGACAGGAGGAGGCTGAGAGGGGGAGACAGGAGGAGGCTGAGAGGGGGGACAGGAGGAGGCTGAAGGGGGAGACAGGGAGAGGCTTAAAGGGGGGAGACAGGGAGAGGCAGAGAGGGGGAGACAGGGAGAGGCAGAGAGTGAGAGACAGGAGGAGGCTGAGAGGGGGGGTGACAGGAGGAGGCTGAGAGGGGGAGACAAGGGGAGGCTGAGAGGGGGAGACAGGAGGAGGCTGAGAGGGGGAGACAGGGGGAGGCTGAGAGGGGGAGACAGGAGTTGGCTGAGAGGGGAGACAGGGAGAGGCTGACAGGGGGAGACAGGAGCAGTCTGAGAGGGGGAGACAGGGAGAGGCTGAGAGGGGGAGACAGGAGCAGGCTGTGAGGGGGAGACATTAGGAGGCTGAGAGGGGGAGAAAGGGGGAGGCTGAGGGGGGTGACAGGAGGTGGCTGAGGAGGGGATACAGGGAGAGGCTGAGAGGGGGAGACAGTAGCAGGCTGAGAGGGGAGACAGGAGGAGGCTTAGGGGGGTGACAGGAGGAGGCTGAGCGGGGAGACAGAGGGTAGGGAGAGACAGGAGGAGGCTGAGAGGGGAAGACAGGGAGAGGCTGAGAGGGGGAGACAGGAGGAGGCTGAGAGGGGGAGACAGGAGGAGGCTGAGCAGGGAGACAGGAGGAGGCTGTATGTGTCCCAAATGGCACACTATTCTCTATATAGTGCAATACCTTTGACCTGAGACCAAAAGTAGTGCACCATGTAAGGAATGGGGTGCCATGTTGGACAGAGACACAGGCTGTGGGAACTGGAGTTCTTACCAACAGAGACCCTGAGGAGGTGTTGTTGGGAGACAGCTCCCTAACAGGTAACAGGGGACACCAACTGGCCAGGAGGGTTAATGACAGACTCCAGAGGACTTGGTTGGGATTTGTGTCTGTGTCTAATCTTCCTGCCTAACCTGCCTGCTTGCATGCATCTCTCTCTGTGTGTAGTGCAGTAGTGTGACTGTGAGATCAAGCTAGCTCAGCCCTGTACAGTACCACAGTCAGCACGGCCTCCTCCTGTCCGGCTCTGTTCTCAGGGCCCCTTGCTCTCCCCTGCTCTCCTGCTCTCCCCTTGCTCTCCATTGCTCTCCCTTGCTCTCCCTTGCTCTCCCTTGCTCTCCCTTGCTCTCCCCTGCTCTCCCCTGCTCTCCCCTGCACCCTTCAGCCCATTAGGCCCATGCCCCATCAGACAGCCCAGCCATGCATGAGATGGACTCTGTAATACAAATTGTCAGCGCCACTTACGGCGCCTCCACCAGGAAGCAAACATGACAGCGATTAATTGCAAACCCTCAAGGCGTGTGGGATGTACTCCCCGACAACCAGGAGTGCCTTGAACCCACTTTACTGGGTTCAAAAATCCATGAAATAGTGATATCAGATCAATCTCCTGTATCATGCTACACCAATAGAAAATACATTAAGCAACATAAAATGGAGAATGAACAGAGAACATCCTCAAGAACCCGAAATGTATTAAATATGTAAATGAAAAATAAAAATAAACTTTTCCATTACAAATGTATAAAGAGCACAGGGAAAAGCCGACCACCGATATAATTTGGGATGCTTTCAAGGCGTACATTATGGGAATGATAATCTCATACTCTGTAAAAATTCTATCTGAGTTAGAATAATTAAAGAAAAAGAAATCACCATTTTAGAAAAAGCAAGGTAAAGAAGAAAATAAAACGTTTGCACTTAAGCAGGAATATGATATTTTACTTTTGAAGAGAGCCAACAACTACAACTTAAACTAAACTAAAGTATACTACTTCATGGCTAATAAACCTGATAAACATCTTGCAGCCCTCACAAAACGAATACACACCAAACCAGTTTTCATTTAAAAGAGAAAGATACAAATGCGTTCATTAGAAACAACAATGTGATTATTGACAATTTTAAAAGCTTCTATGAAAATCTCTATAAATCAGAATTACAGTCGTGGTCAAAAGTTTTGAGAATGACACAAATACACATTTTCACAACGTCTGCTGCCTCAGTTTTGATGATGGAAATTTGCATATACTCCAGAATGTCATGAAGAGTGATCAGATTAATTGCAATTAATTGAAAAGTCCCTCTTTGCCAAAAAAACATTTCCACTGCATTTCAGCCCTGCCACAAAAGGACCAGCTGACATCATGTCAGTGATTCTCTCGTTAACACAGGTGAGAGTGTTGATGAGGACAAGGCTGACTAGTTAACGTTAGTTTGGCTCTCTCTGTGTGTTCGTGCCGTGAAAGGAGGGGTTCTTCTTTGTCTGAAAGCAATGGCTAGCTAGTTTGCTAACTATTCTAGCTAACTAACTGGCTGAATAAGTTGACGATGGACTCGCTCAAGCTGTCGGGACTAACCCACAACGTTAGACACGGACACAAACGATCTGCTTGCGTGTTGATATACTGGTGGTTTGTTGTGGCAGAGTATTGGCGCTAAACCGTGTTGCTGGAGTCCGGCATGCTAGCTGGCTGTGGCGTCATATGACTTGATGCCCGGACGATTTTCACGGAATAATACTGCACCTAGTTAGCTAGCTGAATAAACTGAGTTAGTCTATTCCTAGAAACATTGAACCGCTGTAGTTTACAACAATTATAGTTTCTGAGGTGGAAGTTGGGAGAGTTATATCTGGGAGTTGTGCTGAGGGAGGCCCCGCTCTCTCCTTTCCCAGATGTTTAGTTCATTTCATTCCGATCTCCTCTGCATTATTGTAGCCATTTGCTGCAGCCTGTCAACTATGCCTCTGCCTATCCCTGTTCTCTCCTCTCCGCATAGGCTACACAAACGCCTCACACCGCGTGGCTGCTGCCTCTCTAACCTGGTGGTCCCTGCACGCACCACCCACCTGGAGTTCCAGGTCTCAGGCAGCCTCTGGAACTGCCGTTCTGCTGCCAACAAGGCTGACTTCATCCCAGCCTATGCTACCCTCCAGTCCTTCGACTTCTTGGCGCTGACGGAAACATGGATTACCACTGAAAACACTGCTACTCCTACTGCTCTCTCCTCGTCTGACCATGTGTTCTCGCATACCCCGAGAGCATCTGGTCAGCGGGGTGGTGGCACAGGAATCCTCAACTCTCCCAAGTGGACATTCTCAATTTTTACCCTAACCCATCTGTCTATCTCCTCATTTGAATTCCATGCTGTCACAGTCACTTGCCCATTTAAGCTTAATATCCTTGTCATCTATTGCCCTCCAGGTTCCCTTGGAGAGTTCATCAATGAGCTTGACGCCTTGATAAGTTCCTTTCCTGAGGATGGCTCACCCCTCACAGTTCTGGGGGATTTCAACCTCCCTACGTCTACATTTGACTCATTTCTCTCTGCCTCCTTCTTTCCACTCCTCTCCTCTTTTGACCTCACCCTCTCACCGTCCCCCCCTACTCACAAGGCAGGCAATACGCTTGACCTCATCTTTACTAGATGCTGTTCTTCTACTAATCTCACTGCAACTCCCCTCCATGTCTCCGACCATTACTTTGTATCCTTTTCTCTCTCGCTCTCCTCCAACACTACTCACTCTGCCCCTACACAGATGGTAATGCGCCGTCGCAACCTTCGCTCTCTCTCTCCCGCTACTTTCTCCTCTTCCATCCTATCATCTCTTCCCTCTGCTCAATCCTTCTCCCTCCAATCTCCTGATTCTGCCTCCTCAACCCACCTCTCCTCCCTTTCTGCATCCTTTGACTCTCTATGTCCCCTATCCTCCCGGCCGGCTCGGTCCTCCCCTCCAGCTCCGTGGCTTGATGACTCATTGCGAGCTCACAGAACAGAGCCCCGGGCAGCTGAGCGGAAATGGAAGAAAACTAGACTCCCTGCGGACCTGGCATCTTTTCACTCCCTCCTCTCTACATTTTCTTCATCTGTTTCTGCTGCTAAGGCCACTTTCTACCACGCTAAATTCCAAGCATCTGCCTCTAACCCTAGGAAGCTCTTTGCCACATTCTCCTCCCTGCTGAATCCCCCCTCCTCCCTCTCTGTGGATGACTTCGTCAACCACTTTGAAAAGAAGGTTGACGACATCTGATCCTCGTTTGTTAAGTCAAATGACACTGCTGGTCCTGCTCACACTGCCCTACCCTATGCTTTGACTTCTTTCTCCCCTCTCTCTCCAGATAAAATCTTGCGACTTGTGACTGCAGGCCGCCCAACAACCTGCCCGCTTGACGCTATCCCCTCCTCTCTTCTCCAGACCATCTCCGGTGACCTTCTCCCCTACCTCACCTCGCTGATCAACTCATCCTTGACCGCTGGCTATGTCCCTTCCGTCTTCAAGAGAGCGAGAGTTGCACCCCTTCTCAAAAAACCAACACTCGATCCCTCTGATGTCAACAACTACAGACCAGTATCCCTTTTTTCTTTTCTCTCCAAAACTATTGAGCGTGCCGTCTTTAGCCAACTCTCTTGCTATCTCTCTCAGAATGACCTTCTTGATCCAAACCAGTCAGGTTTCAAGACTGGTCATTCAACTGAGACTGCTCTTCTCTGTGTCACGGAGGCTCTCCGCACTGCTAAAGCTAACTCTCTCTCCTCTGCTCTTGTCCTTCTAGACCTGTCTGCTGCCTTTGATACTGTGAACCATCAGATCCTCCTCTCCACCCTCTCCGAGCTGGGCATCTCCGGCGCGGCTCATTCTTGGATTGCGTCCTACCTGACCGGTCGCTCCTACCAAGTGGCGTGGCGAGAAGCTGTCTCCGCACCACGTGCTCTCACCACTGGTGTCCCCCAGGGCTCAGTTCTAGGCCCTCTCCTATTCTCGCTATACACCAAGTCACTTGGCTCTGTCATATCCTCACATGGCCTCTCCTATCATTGCTACGCTGACGACACACAACTAATCTTCTCCTTTCCCCCTTCTGATAACCAGGTGGCGAATCGCATCTCTGCATGTCTGGCAGACATATCAGTATGGATGACGGATCACCACCTCAAGCTGAACCTTGGCAAGAGCTGCTCCTCCTCCCGGGGGAGGACTGCCTGTTCCATGATCTCGCCATCACGGTTGACAACTCCGTTGTGTCCTCCTCCCAGAGTGCGAAGAGCCTTGGCGTGACCCTGGACAACACCCTGTCGTTCTCCGCTAACATCAAGGCGGTGACCCGATCCTGTAGGTTCATGCTCTACAACATTCGGAGAGTACGACCCTGCCTTACACAGGAAGCGGCACAGGCCCTAATCCAGGCACTTGTCATCTCCCGTCTGGATTACTGCAACTCGCTGTTGGCTGGGCTCCCTGCCTGTGCCATTAAACCCCTACAACTCATCCAGAATGCCGCAGCCCGTCTGGTGTTCAACCTTCCCAAGTTCTCTCACGTCACCCCCTCCTCCGCACACTCCACTGGCTTCCAGTTGAAGCTCGCATCTGTTACAAGACCATGGTGCGTGCCTATGGAGCTGTGAGGGGAACGGCACCTCCGTACCTTCAGGCTCTGATCAGTCCCTACACCCAAACGAGGGCATTGCGTTCATCCACCTCTGGCCTGCTGGCTCCCCTTCCTCTGCGGAAGCATAGTTCCCGCTCAGCCCAGTCAAAACTGTTCGCTGCTCTGGCACCCCAATGGTGGAACAAGCTCCCTCACGACGCCAGGACAGCGGAGTCACTCACCACCTTCCGGAGACATTTGAAACCCCACCTCTTTAAGGAATACCTGCAGGGGCGGTGTGTTCAATAGGGCGATATGGGCGACGCACTGCCAAACGGGAAAAGGAAGGGATTTTTTTTCTAATCAATTATATCACGGCAACAGTAGTTATCAGTGTTGTAATCTAGAGGTCTGATCTGCCACAGTGCCACTAAATGTCCAATCAGGCTAAAGTCGTGCTTCAAATGCCCCCCCCCCCCTTTTGGGGGTGATTTCAGTCAGGTTGAAAATCGCCCAGAAGTCTGTCATAGACTCCCATGTAAAATCTATTTTTTTCAAATATCAGAGCTTTCAATACAATCTCTATGGGTTTCTGAGGGCTTGCACTTACGCGCTTTCGTCATACGTAACATATAACCATGAACGTAACTAAGAAAAGAGCGGGTAGCAGCGTCAATCAATTCACTACTTCTATCAAAATGGCTAGGCTTCAGTGCAACTCGATTGTGTCTTTGAAAGAAGTTCCTTTTTTGTCGGCGAACAAATGAAGATAAATTGGCAACGAAACAATTAGGACCTCCCAGACCAAATTTAATAATTCAACAGGTTTCTACTAAAGGGGGGAAGTCCTACACCCGAGGATTTTCCAAAAATTGGTACGAACGAAAAACCTGGCTAGCAGGCTGCGATGTAGCTAATGCAGTCTTCTGCTACCCCCTGCTTACTCTTTCACCCTGAAGGCGGCACGGCAGACAGCACCGCTTGGACAGCGACTGGTGTGTAACGGACATGCACCATCTTTCAGGAAAGATTAAGAAACATGAGCTGTCAAAGACCCACATGGATAGCTGTTTGAGATTGTCTGCTTTGGGGAGAGTGAACATTCCCACTCAACTGGATGAGGGATACAGGCTAGCTGTCCGCCGCCACAACGATGAGGTTAGTGTTGATAATCACAAGTTTACTGGAGAACTGAAACTGACAAGGCTGACAAGATAGGACCCTTTTGTCCATTGTTATTGGATAGGAACAGAACTTATAACCAGTTCCTGACCTAAATAGATCTTAGCACAACATTTTACTCAACATATCATATTCCATATTCACTATAACAAATATATTTACTACGACATTAGCAAGAACCGCCACATCCTCAGCCGGCTAATCCAGTGTGTGAAGTTTTGCGGAGTGTTTGAGTTAGCTTTGCGAGGCAAAGATGAAACTGAGGGCTCCACCAACCCTGGTAAGCCAACACTTTTGAGATCAGTCAATAAATGCTTCTGGTATTGACTTATATGCTGCCCCTGTCTTCATGTTGTTGCTGGACATATCTTTTTTAAAATGTGTGTAGGTCACCTAAATCATCAGAAAAATTGCCCCCCCTGAGAATTTTTTCAGGAGCCGCCACTGAATACCTGGGATAGGATAAAGTAATCCTTCTACCCCTCCCTTACCCCAACCCACCCCCCAAAAAAAAAAAGAAAAGGGAAAAAAAAAGAAAAAAAGACACATTGTAAAGTGGTTATCCCACTGGCTATAAGGTGAATGCACCAATTTGTAAGTCGCTCTGGATAAGAGCGTCTGCTAAATGACGTAAATGTAAATGTAAGGCTGGAGATCACTCTGTCATGCTGATTGAGTTAGAATAACAGACTGGAAGCTTTAAAAGGAGGGTGGTGCTTGAAATCATTGTTCTTCCTCTGTTAACCATGGTTACCTGCAAGGAAACACGTGCCGTCATCTTTGCTTTGCACAAAAAGGACTTCACAGACAAGGATATTTCTGCTAGTAAGATTGCACCTAAATCAACAATTTTTCGGATCATCAAGAACTTCAAGGAGAGCGGTTCAATTGTTGTGAAGAAGGCGTCAGGGCGCCCAAGAAAGTCCAGCAAGCGCCAAGACCGTCTCCTAAAGTTGATTCAGCTGCGGGATCAGGGCACCACCAGTGCAGAGCTTGCTCAGGAATGGCAGCAGGCAGGTGTGAGTGCATCTGCACGTACAGTGAGGCGAAGACTTTTGGAGGATGGCCTGATGTCAAGAAGGGCAGCAAAGAAGCCACTTCTCTCCAGGAAAAACATCAGGGACAGACTGATATTCTGCAAAACGTACAGGGATTGGACTGCTGAGGACTAGGGTAAAGTCATTTTCTCTGATGAATCCCCTTTCCGATTGTTTGGGGCATCCGGAAAACACCTTGTCCGGAGAAGACAAGGCGAGCGCTACCAGCAGTCCTGTGTCATGCCAACGGTAAAGCATCCTGAGACCATTCATGTGTGGGGTTGCTTCTCAGCCAAGGGAGTGGGTTCACTCACAATTTTGCCTAAGAACACAGCCATGAATAAAGAATGGTACCAACACATCCTCAGAGAGCAGTTTCTCCCAACCATCCAAGAACAGTTTGGTGACGACCAATGCCTTTTCCAGCATGATGGAGCACCTTGCCATAAGGCAAAAGTGATAACTAAGTGGCTTAGGGAACAAAACATCGACATTTTGGGTCCATGGCCAGGAAACTCCCCAGACCTTAATCCCATTGAGAACTTGTGGTTGATCCTCAAGAGGCAGGTGGTCAAACAAAAACCCACAAATTCTGACAAACTCCAAGCATTGATTATGCAAGAATAGACTGCCATCAGTCAGGATGTGGCCCAGAAGTTAATTAACAGCATGCCAGGGCGGATTGCAGAGGTCTTGAAAAAGAAGGGTCAACACTGCAAATATTGACTCTTTGCAAAAACGTAATGTAATTGTCAATAAAATCATTTGACACTTATGGAATGCTTGTAATCATACTTCAGTATACTAGAGTAACATCTGACAAAAATATCTCATAACACTGAAGCGAACTTTGTGAAGACCAATACTTATGTCATTCTCAAAACTTTTGACCACGACTGTAGACAATAGTGGGACTGATCCTACAGCCTTCTTAGACTCAACAACCCTGAAGCAATTATCAGCAAACAAAAAATAATCACTGAAAACCGTGATCACCCAAAAATAAATATTAGATAACATTTAAACATTCGCGCTGACAAAAGCACCAGAAATGGACAGCTTTCCCATAGAATTCTATTAAACATTTTGGGACAAAGCAGCGCCCCTATTTACATAAATGACAACACACGTCACTCAATTGAGTGCTTCCTAGTTCCATGTATCAAACAGTTATTTCAGTTATGTTAAAACCTGCTGATTACTGACCCATAAATTTAATAAATTGTGACAATAAAATAATAACAAAGCCCATAAGCAATATCATGTTAAAAGTCTTACCAGAGCTGATATGGTACATATCAATCAAACAGGGTTTATAAAAAATAGACACTTACAAACAAATACAAGAACATGTTTCATTGTAATACAATAACCTAAAAAACAAGATATAGATTTATCAATGATATCTGTGGATGCCAAAAAGGCTTTCGGACGTCTTTTCTATTCAGAACTTTGGAAGCTTTCAACTTTCCAACTGAAATAATACATTTTATAAAATATTATATAAATGTCCTAAAGCAAAAATATACACAAATAATACATTATCTGATGAAATCGCTTTAGAAAGAGGCACAAGACAGGGATGGCTTAGGGAACAAAACATCGACATCTTTCTATCCCCCCTGCTGTTTGCACTGGCAATTGAACCGCTTGCAGAAAGAATTAGACAGGACCCAAACGTAACAGGTATCAGTATTGGTAAACATGAATATAAACTAAACTTATTTGCAGATGATATCCTGAATTGTATCAACTTGCCACCAAGGGCTTTTACTTGCAACATATAGTTAAATACACTAAAGAGTGACAATGGTATATATTGAAGATGTGTATGCTCATCCCCAGAATCTTTTTACGTGTCTATTTTCAAAGAATAAAGCTAAGATAGTAACAACTTCATAGTTACGAACACTATAACAATATGGAAGAAAATGAAACGTATTATACAAGAACCAATATCACTCCCTTAAAACACAACCCTATGGAACAATCCTTGGACAGCTTTTCAGAATTGACCGATAAATTGGTCCACATGGAAAACTAAAGGCATAGAAACCATAAATAACTTGGTAACAGGAAATACATGTATTTCTATGGTAGAATTAAAAAGCAATTTGGGACTGACCAATGTTGATATTTTCAAATACATGCAACTTAAAAGTTTCATATCAAGAAATGTATTTTTGAAATCTTTTGCGCATCAGAGCAATCTTGAGGGAATCCTATTTGAGTCAGAAAAGGATATTCATATGATAGGTAAGATATACAAAACCTTGCAGCGAGCCAACCTACAATCTCCTAGAAAAATATATAAACTATTGGAACTTAAAAATACTGATATTGGCACAAGATGGAGGTATAAACTAATGTATAGAATTTATTACACGAGACAAAATTCACAAATTCTACAGCACAACAGCAGAGTCATGTCTTAAGTGTGAAATAAACAATGACTCAATAATCCATTCCTTCTGGGAATGCTATAAAGTCCAAAAGTAATGGGCGGAGTTAGAAAGTTGGCAGTCAGAAGTATTACAATGTAAATGTACTTTTAATCCGTCTGTCTGCATATTTCAAGACATGGCATATGAGGGTGCAATGAGATACCCGATGGGTATGACAATACTTTTCTCGTCAATCATAAAAAAATAAATGAAAGTATACTTAAAAACTGGAAATCAACCAATCCTCCATCATTAACACAATGGAAAGGTCAAATGCTTTATTATCTAAATGTTGAAAGTGTGTGGGCGACGGAGAGAAACTAAATGGTGCAGTTTGAGGCCATGTGGAGGAGAGTAATGCGGGTGCTGGAGATGGGGGTGTGAGCAGGTGGGTCTGGGCAGGGGTGATGTTGTAGATGTTTGTTTGCATCTGTATGTTGTCGCTTGTATGTGGATGTTTTGTATTATTTAAAAAAATAGTACAAAATAAATGAATAACCCACGGAGGGAGGGAGGGAGGGAGGGAGGGAGGGGGAGGGAGGGAGGGAGGGAAGGGAAGGGAAGGAAGAAAGGAAGGAGGGAGAGGAGGAGGAGGAGGAGAAGGAGGCAAGGGTAGTGTGTAGTAGCTAATAGTAATAGTTAATAGTAGTAGTTAGTTAGTAGTAGTTAAGAAGCGTGTGTGTGCGTGTGTGTGCATGCTGGAGTGCTGCATTTGGTCTGGTTACCGTAGGTGACCCCTAAAACGTTTTTGGCAGGTCAATTTTGATCCTTCTATAAATCCATGAACCAGGTTGCAAAACAAACATGTTGCGGGTCGGTTGCAGTTTTAATCATGATAATAAAATAACTTTTAGTTTTTCATACTGTAGGCCTAGTAGCTTAAAGAGTGTGAGTGCCATCAGAGCGGCACTGAGACTGGCCACTTGAGCAGATAGACAGTGGTGCTAGAACCAAAGGTTTTCCATATTTATCTGTGGTAGAACAATCCTTTCCCCCACTCCCCTTTCACTTCCACTCACGTTACAGTCACATCACCATTTCTACCTATGAGCAAGCTAGGTCACTGCTAGTTAACTGCTAACTAACTAGCTACAGCGCATTCGGAAAGTATTCAGACCCCTTGACTTTTCCCACATTTTGTTACGTTACAGCCTTATTCTAAAATCGATTAAATGAAACATTTTCCTCATCAATCTACACACAATACCCCATAATGACAAAGCGAAAACAGGTTGTTAGAAATTTTTTGCACATTTATAAAAAAAAAAAAAAGATATACCTTATTTACATAAGTATTCAGACCCTTTGCTATGAGACTCGAAATTGAGCTCAGGTGTTTCCATTGATCATCCTTGAGATGTTTCTACAACTTGATTGGAGTCCACCTGTGGTAAATTCAATTGATTGGACATGATTTGGAAAGGCACACACCTGTCTATATAAGGTCCCAGAGTTGACATGTCAGAGCAAAAACCAAGCCATGAGGTCGAAGGAATTGTCTGTAGAGATCTGAGACAGGATTGTGTCGAGGCACAGCTCATGGGAAGGGTACCAAAACATTTCTGCAGCATTGAAGGTCCCCAAGAACACAGTGGCCTCCATCATTCTTAAATGGAAGAAGTTTGGAACCACCAAGACCAAGCTGGCCAAACTGAGCAATCGGGGGAGAAGTGCCTTGGTCAGGGTGGTGACGAAGAACCCGATGGTCATTCTGACAGAGCTCCAGAGTTCCTCTGTGGAGATGGGAGAATCTTCCAGAAGGACAACCATCCCTGCAGCACTCAACCAATCAGGACTTTATGGAAGAGTGGCCAGGCGAAAGCCACTCCTCAGTAAAAGGCACATGACAGCCCAGTTGGAGTTTGCCAAAAGGCACCTAAAGACTCTCAGACCATGAGAAACAAGATTCTCTGGTCTGATGAAACCAAGATTGAACTCTTTGGCCTGAATGCTAAGCATCACGTCTGGAAGAAACCTGGCACCATCCCTACGGTGAAGCATGGTGGTGGCAGCATCATGCTGTGGGGATCTTTTTCAGCGGCAGGGACTAGAAGACTAGTCAGGACCAAGGGAAAGATGAACGGAGCAAAGCACAGAGAGATCATTGATGAAAACCTGCTCCAGAGTGCTCAGGACCTCAGACTGGGGTGAAGGTTCACCTTCCAACAGGACAACGACCCTAAGCACACAGCCAAGACAAAACAGGAGTGGCTTCGGGACAAGTCTCTGAATGTCCTTGAGTGGCCCAGCCAGAGCCCGGACTTGAACCCGATCGAACATCTCTGGAGAGACCTGAGAATAGCTGACAGAGCGTGAGAGGATCTGCAGAGAAGAATGGGAGAAACTCTCCAAATACAGGTGTGCCAAGCTTGTAGCGTCATACCTAAGAAGACTCAAGGCTGTAATCGCTTCCAAAGGCACTTAAACAAAGTACTGAGTAAAGGGTCTGAATACTTATGTAAATGTGATATTTCAGTTTTATATTTTTTATAAATTTGCAAACATTTCTAAAAACCTGTTTATGGGGTATTGTGTGTAGATTGAAAGAACAACAACGATTTAATCCATTTTAGAAAAGGCTGTAATGTAACAAAATGTGGAAAAAGTCAAGGGGTCTGAGTACTTTCCAAATGGACTGTAGATAACTTGTCTTGTACACGAAATGGCAGCGTTAAAAAACCCTAGATTCTAAGCCCTGTCAAAGCCGGGGGAGGGGGAGTTCTACTAAGCTAACACATGGAATTGTTTTAAGAAGGTTATACCATCGATCATTTAGCTATTTGATTTAGAATTTTAAGACCCCTTGAAGTATCAAACAAATATATAAAACAACATTGAATTTGGCCTTACTGCTATTAGCCCGTACAAACGTTAAATAACAGAGTCACTACATGGAACAATAGATAGTCCCCCAAATAAATCTAAAGGAAGTTTGTTTCAATCAAATCAATCAAATATATTTATAAAGCCCTTTTTACATCAGCAGATGTCACAAAGTGCTATACAGAAACCCAGCCTAAAACCCAGCCTAAAACCCCAAACCCCTTATTTTTGTCACTAACCCATCTCCATACAGTATACACTTCCATGTACTTGCAAACTGTTCAGACGATACAGACTTAAGTCTGAAATCGGCTCTAGGGGGTTATTAATAACAAATAGTGGAACGGGAATGCCAAATCATGAGAAACAGTCCACGCGTGAAGTTAAAAGTTAAAAAACATATTGTTGTAACCGTTGATTCCTATCTACCCTTGGATGGATTTTTACTCAGCATCCAAGTCTGTGTTGATGAGCGTTCAAAGGCAGGCACCTCATCCAGCAGCCATAGTCGGTAGGCATGATTTTTCAAAACTCAGTTAGTGTTAGCTAAATTGCTGTTGTCGTTGCAGCTGGCTGCATGTGATCACGTTATCATTTATTTAGTAGCCTACATGAACCATTAAACAGACTAGGCCTATGTCTATGGGGAATGCATGGGGAATGGATTTGCCTGTCTGTAGTATTATGAAATGATCTTCCGGTTTGTGGCCTACTGGGTGGGTTTCGGTTCAAATGTATGCAAGCCGGGCACGCAGGTTGCATGTGTGTGCACGTGCACGTACTATAGTCGGCGAGATTGAGCGACAAAGACAGAGAGTGATATAATTGACAAAGAAAAATGATCTGATTATAACCCCCTGGAGAATTCAGTTACCTTCAAAACTGCTTGCTACAGACCTACTGTGTGTGAGCATACCTGTATTGTACATTGTATTTCATTTGGCTGTCTGGGAGTAAAGAAACAATTAAATGGTGATAATTAATGGAAAATCAATAGTCTACATGATCCTATTATTTGTGATGACATATCTCCTGATTATGAAAAATAAAGCAATTCATTTAAAGTTTTTTAGAAATCAATATAGGTATTTTGACAAATGTTTGTAGGCCTACTGTATCTGCTGTTTCTGGCTACTTTAGAGAGTGCATTAAAGGTCCACATAATTAGCATTTTTCATAGCAGGATCTGAATAGGTTTTATGTAAGCAATCCCAACTAAGATGATTTTGTTGACAAATTTTTACACAATATAATATGAGAATAACTATGTTTTGCTTGTGTCATGTAATTTATATTTGGCATAGAACATTTTTGGACTCTCTCTCTGTCCAGATGTCCAGTTTCACATTTTGGTCTCATTCAATGTAAAAAATAAAAATAAAAAAAGAATCCCAATTTATTTACTTAGAAAATCTTATTTAATGTGTGCATGAGCACATTTAATTGATGGCATTGTATTGAAATGAAATATGTGTAAAGTAAATTGAAACATATTTGAAAGAAAGCAAGGACAGAATAAATAAGCAATGGGGATGCTGTGAAAAGGAAACCAATCTGTGTTATCCTCTCTCCGTCAGCAGAGGGCAGCATAGTCCTACTCTTCTCAAGATGTGCCATGTTCTGTGAGTCTACTACCATCTCATTCTCATCCAATGACAGACTCATAATTTCTTCTGATCACACAGTGTTAACGCTCAGTTTATGCATCATTTATGTAAGAGCATATTCTCTCCTCTTTCCAATTTAGATTCTATGATTAAGCTTTGTTTGAGAATTACCTGTTGGTGTCAGCGTTTGACCAAGCAGTTCTGCTGTGTCCTTGAGCTCTCATATCTTATCACAAGGGATAAGTCCTTAATGGCACCCTATTCCCTATATAGTGCACTACTTTTGACCAGAGCCCTGGTCAAAAGTAGTGCACTATATAGGGAATAGGGTGCTATTTGGGATACTCTAAGTTGTGCGTGAACAGACTAAAGTGGGCAGTGAGTGCGTTTGTCTATCACTCCGTATGTAGCCAGTTAGCGATGCTATTGATAACTGTCTTGTGGCTAGTAGACAGAAAGACTTTAAATGAAATGTAAACTGCAAAGTAGGCTTACCTGACAGATCTATATCATGATTCTTTGTATCAATTAGGAGGCCATTGTTTTGCAAACTCTGCCATGACATGTGCTGCAGCAGTAGACCTAACAGCAGAAACATTACTAGACCAACACATTCCTCTCTTGCAAGGGGAATTACACAAAACAAATCTAAATGTGTTAATATTTGTTGTCTGATAGTGTTTTATTTTATTAAAACATTTACCACTATGACATAAAAACGGGAGATCAGTTTACCAATGACTCCATGATCAAAGTTTAAACCCAGTATCTTCCATTGTCTAATTAACATCACTTTGCATGGCCCAAAACATTAAAACAAAATCCATTAACCTCCACACGCATTCTCTAATCTAATCACCCCGTGACGCTCCTCTTTGAACTGACCGCCGTCCGACGAACAGAATAACACAGTTTCCATGTAACAATAAATTCATAGCCCTTACAGTACAATGAAACATATCAAAATGTGTAGCTCTTTATGAACTCTAGAAACAATCAAAACATGACAATTTAATTAACACAGTAACATTCATTTAGTCGTTTTTATATTTTCATCCGTTTTTACACCTCCAATGGTGTCCGCTCTCCCAGGGTTCTATGGGAACGTCCCGCCCCAGAGAAAGCCCCAGATAAGGTGGGGGTTGAATACTTATTATACCCACTATCTATCTATCTATCTATCTATCTATCTATCTATCTATCTATCTATCTATCTATCTATCTATCTATCTATCTATCTATCTATCTATCTATCTATCTATCTATCTATCTATCTATCTATCTATCTATCTATCTATCTATCTATCTATCTATCTATCTATCTATCTATCTATCTATCTATCTATCTATCTATCTATCTATCTATCTATCTATCTATCTATCTATCTATCTATCTATCTATCTATCTATCTATCTATCATCTATCTATCTATCTATCTATCTATCTGTCTATCTGTCTATCTGTCTGTCTATCTGTCTGTCTGCCTGCCTGCCTGCCTGCCTGCCTGCCTTCTGCCTGCCTGCCTGCCTGCCTGCCTGCCTGCCTGCCTGCCTGCCTGCCTGCCTGCCTGCCTACTGTCGTATCGGGTGAATGGTGGCAATTATTGCTGATAAACAAAGGAGTCCGCTCATACTGAACTTTGATCATAAGGTTTATTCAGATCACAAGCTTTCAGCATAAGTTACAGGTGACATGCCCACCCGGAGAGCGACGCCTCAGAATGGCCGCTCTGCCTTCTTCTTCGTTTAGCCCCTACTTATAAACAATGCAAAAAGATGCTCCCTCTTCTGGCCAATCACCAGTCTCCCCTGTCTACAACACACTTCCTGTCTGTTGTATGTGGCGTTACACTAAAACATTCCCTCTTGATACTAAAATTAACGTCCTCTCTGGTTCCACTTAAAACATTTAACAAAGGCATAATCCTAATACACGACATTTCCCCCCTTCGAGACGAACTAAAAGTCTCGAAAACAAACAGAATAGGATTATGACAAGTGACAATTTATCTTATTGAGTATCTTTAACATTAAACCAAAAAACATTATTCTCTAGAGTGTATATACCTTTCTATGAAATATGAATAACTGTTTATGAAGTGTGAATACATTACTATGAAATATGAACAAATCTTTATGGAGTGTAAGAGCGAAAAACTGTCCGGCAACCTTCGTTCCAAATCCATCCATCAATCAAGACAGTAAAATTCTCTCACGGTCCCTCTGCCCCAGGCAACCACCTCGGTACTCCCGATAAACTCATAAACAATGTAAATGCATTTGAAACTATGATGCAATTAAATACACATGTAAGCCCCTGCAAACAAAATCCTATCCAAAAAATATCCACTCTAAGGCTGGTCAACCCATTGGACCCTACAGTGGACCTCTCCCTGCCTAGACTCCCTGTCCCTAAGCATCCACGAAATAAACAAAAACATCTAAGATCCCCACATGTATTCAATAACATCAAATATCCTTCTACAAAAATTAATACGTAAGAGTATGACACAAATTATGTATTACACATGTCTATATTTCATTGCAGACACTGGAATGTAGTCCACTACACTTCATCTCCCCGTAGTCTCCTCTTCCAATGGATTGTTGATGATGGAATCGGAATCTTTCCACACCCTCCTTGTTTCATCTCCTCCAGTCATATTGTCCCTTCATATTGTCCTTGTTTGAGTATTTCAATCTCCACATGTTCCCCCAAATGCTTCTGGAAGAAAAGAAAATACCAAACAGTATCTTTTGCAAAACAAACACTTTCAAATTAAACATCAATATCAACTAAGAATATAAAAATGATATATAAATGATGTATGAATCACATTAACCTATTCCCCCCTTTGATTCATAAAATCATACCAAAATCACCCTAATTTTGAAAAAAAAAAAATTTGAAAAATTATCAAATTATCAAAAATGATATTTATCCATTCAGTTCCACTTGTCCATCTTCATCCAGATCAGGAACAGTCAACAACGGCATCTGAGTGTTGTCTCCAGGCATCACTCTCCAACCTATCTCAATATCATAGCTTTCTCAAAGGTCAGTAACAAATTACAAACATCACACACAGTGTTATCAAAGCTGCAATTAAAATCTGAACCATCACTGCCCCTATTGGGCCTACCTGATCTTGCGACCAAGTCTTCGCTGACTTCCGCTCCTTCAGATCTACCAAATGCATCCCTTATATTCTTCAATGCATATATAACCCTAGTGATAATATCTGAACTATCTGGACTCAAAGTATAACTAACATTATCAATAGGATCTTCCCAAATGTTACACCATACCATGGAAAAAGTCCCCCCTTCTCCATTAGATTTATCCTTCAATGATAGGCTTGAAGACTATGACATGCCTCCATGTCTTTTTCATCATATTTCCAACTCTAGATTTATCTGTGTCCGGTGGTACCCCTCTTTTAATGGTAGAAACCTCATATGGAAGCTTCAACGTTGACATGTAACAACATCCTGTCCATCAATAGGGTAAGAATATATATTTCATCACCACAAACCCTCCAAATATCTCTAAAATTCCCCATAGTCACATTGTCAGGCAAAAGCTAATCTTTTAACCCTCAAAGTCCTGCTCTTCTTACTACCTGGTACATAAAAAGTAACATATTTCTCATTACTACCCTTAAGGTCATGCATACCCAAAGTTATCATATAACATCACAATCTGATATTCCCATAAACATACCCCTTACCTCATATGTTTTATTAGAACCAAACAACTTTTAGCCCTCACTGCTTTCACCTCCAATGTTTAGGGTTTGCTGTTACCTGAGTTTCCTTCCCATCTAACAAATGCACACAAGTTAATTCACTTAACCCAATAACACCTAACCCTAGGCTTAAACAAATGTTTTGACAACTACATTATTTTATCTGTTACTGAGTGTTGTTGCTGATACAACAGTCATGACAAAGCATAAGATTGACACATACTTGATAGAGGTCGAGCGACCGTCTCTAAAATGTTTGACTGGAATTCTCAACAGACATGGACCCTCAAGATTCCTCACTGATCTTACAGAATGAATTAACCGCTGGAACCAAAGATTCCTACCTTCCCATCTCTAATTTTCACAACAGAAGAATCAAACTACTTGCATATAGTTTCTCTCTTCCCTAACGAGCGGTACTGCAGATACCTCTCCTTGTCTGTCATTAAAATCAAAGACCTCATCCTGTACCTCCATGATTTCACTATTTCAGATGAATCTATATTGACTCTACTACTATCTGCTCTCCTATTTTAACCCTATTCGTACTATCATTGACAGCACTCTCCATCCGTAACATAAACCCCTGAGTCCTTCTTGCTACCCCCTTTAATTTCAGAAAAGTTGTTGTCGGTGTCATACTTCCTAAGATTTGCTATTGCCATCGTATCATTAATCCCTTTCCACAGTTACCATTAAAGTAGTTGACTTAGTTGATGTATTAACCTTAATTATTTCTAGTGGCAAAGTTACCAATATCCTATGTGCATTATTTACTGTTGGAGTGACTACTGTAACATATTCTTCCTGACCTCCTTTGATTAGGTGCAACAGCTTCTACTCCTGGTCCTGATAACAATACTTATTCTCCATAATTATCTCTCCATGTGGGAGGAATGTCCCCATCCTAACCCTAATAAGTATTTTCCTCTAAAATTGGTGCTGGAGCTATTGGTTCCCTTATAATCAAATGCGATATATTTATGGCTTTAATAACTATCAATGTTGAAAGAGTTAAATTGCTTCTCACTGTTGTTTTAATAGACTGAAGTGTTAATGTCCTTAGTTACTTCATCCATTTCCCCAAAGCTTTGAACTCTTTGCTTGTACTTCCATCTATCACCACTAGTGTCAAATGACGTAAATGTAACTTACATTCACTCTCTCTCTTCCTACTCTAAACCCTAACTTTCAAACTTTTGATACACCTATAATTACCTTGATCTCCCTACTCTAAAGTGTCCTTCACCACTGTTCTCTCTCTTACTACTAACTTTGAAACTTAGCTTACTGTCTTAGAGTTCCTTCAACCTAGTTCTCCTAACTTATTTTAATCTAATCTTTTCTCCTAACCTTTAAAAACCTTTTCCACTGATTTATTCACAAAATCCCTTTACCACCAAATTTTTAGGATATGTGATTGGGAAAGTCCCCACCTGCTTCGGACTTCTTTACACACAGACTTGGCAAACGACTAAACACCTCTTAGCCTAGCCTGAAATCTCTTGGTGTAAGAATGTAACCCAGAATAACAGTCACCCCTTTTAACTTTATTTTTCAGACAGATTGTCTAATAGGCAGTCTAATAGATTATCATCCTTCCTATGATATTATCTTTTTAAGCAAATATGATTCCCAAAAACCCTACTTTTTAAAATCCTCTACCAGACATCCGTCTAGTGTACATCTTATTGTACAATTCAATTTGAACAATGCATCTCTTCCCAACAATGCAATAGGTACTAATATTAGTATGTCTATTTTAATTTCTCTTTGAGTTCTTATAGCATAGCTCAATTGGTTCCCTAAGAGTAATTAACTGTTTTACTACCTCAAATCCCTATCCTAATTAGTTAATTTTACATAGTGAGATGTTTAACCTCTTTAGGCTCAACACAGATACGTTTCTCCCCTATTCACCATTATTTCTCATAGTCCTCGGTTTTTACTTCAATTGTTAGATATTTTCTTCCTAATTGGTGCTACCAGCTGACACCCCCCTTCGTATCTTCTAGGCACTCTAGAATCTTTAGGGTTCACCTGGAGAACAGGTGATCTTGATTGGCCCCTGTATCTTCCTTAAAAATGTTCTCTGTTGTTTCCTCCTGACTTGTTGCACTCACAGGTAAAGTGACCAACCTGTCCACAATTATAACAGTCTTCTGAAAGTTGCTGGAAGTGTAGCTGAAATCTTCCTCCTCCTCTCCAATTCTGTGTCTGTCCAGAAACTGGCTGTGGATATGAAACACCTGGTACCCCCCTTGGCTGGTACAATTGCATTTGATATTGTTCAGTTGAAGCTGTAGCAGTGATTGTTGATTTGGTTCACTCTGATTCTTCATAACCAAAGCTTCTCTTCTCCTTCTTCTTCTCCAATTCTTGGGATCCTTTTCTCAGCAGTTTCTCCTCTTCTGTATCTTCAGCTGTGTTACTTCTTCTATTTGCTTTATCCAGGCATGATAAACATCGGTCTATATCTCTATTTCTTCTTTGCTAGTCATTGTAGGATAACCTCCTTTTGAATACACAGCACCTTTAGTCCCCTCTTTATCGCTGTCTTCATCTGAACTCGAATCTCTTGTATCCTTCTTCCTTCAACTTCCATCAGAGATCAAATCTCTAGTATCCTTCTTTCCTCTCTTGCCAACTTCCTTCTGATCACAGAGTCATATCCACCCATGATCTCTTCTCAATCACTCTCATCTTCATCATCCTCGTCTTCTTTAACCTCACTCTTCTCTTCCAGACATCTCATTTTCTTCCTTCTGGAGTTTTGGATTCATCTTTATCGTCGTTTCTGCTTGTCCTCTATCTATTATTCGTTCATCTTCATCTCTGATGCAATAATCACCCTGCTGGATGATCACCGGAAGCTGAGGATAAACATCCCTAAGCTCTACTTCCTTCTCATAAGGTGGGTGTCTTTTTGCTGAATCCGTATGTGAGAAAGGTGTACTAACTTCTGCCATTAGTTCTCCTGTCACCTTCTCTATACCTTTGTTTATCTTATTGCTGGAATCTTTTATCAGTTTTTGTTTGAGAATGAAGGGCAACTTTTGTTTCATTTGCCGGATAACCTAACAATACTTTAGTTAAAGGATTACTATTTTTCCCATATCAACCAGTGTAATCACTTTCATAGCCTTGCTGTCCTTTCTCCCCATTGTAACAACCCTTTTATATTCCTTTATCGTGAATTATTTTATTTTTAGACTATATAGCCTATGGCTTCCCCCTTTTAATTATTAATATAAACCTAAACAACCCCAAAAAAATAAATAAATAAATCAATTAAAAATCATGAATAATTAAAACCAATTTTTATTCCTATATCCTATGTCACCAATTTATCAATTAGTGGTGGCTATCTTACCACAACCCATCAAATGCAAGTAGTCAACTTCAGACTACAATACCCATAAACAAAGCCTGTAACCCCTTGCTCTATAACCCCTTGCTCTATAAGCACCTAATTATCTTAAATTTACAGAATAATGTCAGTCCTTGATTCCCAACACAACTCCAATCAACCCCCGTGATGCACATAGCCTCCAAAATGCAATTTTTAATGAATCAGTTTGCCAAGCCTATGTGAAATTGTCATAACATCAAAGAAGATTTTGTAACCAGACCAGTCTCAAACCCTTTTTGACTTGATCCTCTGTCGCGTCACGTGACGCTACGTCAGCACCCCTCTCCTTCTCTCTCTCTCTCTCCTGTCGTCTCGTCCTATCGCCTCTCATATGATATTTTTATGAGCGGTCCCCCCCAAGCAGATATCCCGTCGGACAGAAGATGGGCAAGCAACCCCCACTAAATCTACAACCAAACCCCAGTCTAAGACTGACCTGAAACCCATAACGCGTTACCAGGATTTTATGGCCCACCATGCGGTCGCCTCGTTGAGGGCTTATCAAATCCTGCAATGTCCTAACTTGTATACATATCTTGGCCCCGATTGTTCTTGACTTACTATTCAAGCAACACATCTCTATAAACAATCCATAAGCTCTACCCACTTTTGCGCTGTTTTAAAATTTTTATAATGATTAGCCAGACCCCCAGTTATCAGCAATAACGCCACACGAGGCACGGTCGTATGGTACATTTCTCCAGTGTACAATCACATAGCATCCTAACTAACAACCTGTGAGGAAAACTCACCCTTTTCTGGCACTTCAGACCGAGTTAGCTTGGCGGCTACGAATGAGCAAAGGAGAGATGCAGACCAGCCCCACGTTGGGCGCCATTTGTCGTATCGGGTGAATGGTGGCAATTATTGCTGATAAACAAAGGAGTCCGCTCATACTGAACTTTGATCATAAGGTTTATTCAGATCACAAGCTTTCAGCATAAGTTACAGGTGACATGCCCACCCGGAGAGCGACGCCTCAGAATGGCCGCTCTGCCTTCTTCTTCGTTTAGCCCCTACTTATAAACAATGCAAAAAGATGCTCCCTCTTCTGGCCAATCACCAGTCTCCCCTGTCTACAACACACTTCCTGTCTGTTGTATGTGGCGTTACACTAAAACATTCCCTCTTGATACTAAAATTAACGTCCTCTCTGGTTCCACTTAAAACATTTAACAAAGGCATAATCCTAATACACGACACTACCTACCTACCTACCTACCTATCTATCTATCTATCTATCTATCTATCTATCTATCTATCTATCTATCTATCTATCTATCTATCTATCTATCTATCTATCTATCTATCTATCTATCTATCTATCTATCTATCTATCTATCTATCTATCTATCTATCTATCTATCTATCTATCTATCTATCTATCTATCTATCTATCTATCTGCCTGCCTGCCTGCCTGCCTGCCTGCCTGTCTGTCTGTCTGTCTGTCTGTCTGTCTGTCTATCGGTCTGTCAGTCTTCCGTCCGTCCATCCGAATGTGTGTCTGTCCGTCTGTCCATCCAAATGTTTGTCCATGTTTTTCTGCGAATCCTTGAAACCTGGTTAGTGGAATTGATTGAATAGTGTCCTGTGTGTCTGTGATTCAGGGTCATAAAGAAATTACAGGTTTACATAGATGTTGATTTTCACATTTCCCAGCCTCAGGCCTTTAATTTTGTATATTGTTTCCTCTAATGACGTTTTGGGTGATTGTACAAATGAACAATTTGGCTTAGCGGCATCCCATTCATGGGAAAGTTTTATATTTGTACAGAGTAGTGATATACGGTGTGTGTGTGTGGGTGGGTGTGTGGATGTGTGGGTGGGTGTGTGGATGTGTAGGTGTGTGTGTGCATGCGTGGGTGGGTGGGTGGTTGGGTGGGTTGGTGTGTGTATGTGTATGCGTCTGTGTGCGTGTGCGTGTGTGTATGTGTTTGTTTGACATCAAAATGCTCCGTTGTCAGTATACGTGAGAATTCAAATGTAGTGTGAGTTATGTACAATTTAAAGAATCAAAAGGACATCAGTGGTAAAAATTAAATAAAGTGTTTATTATGAAATGATAAGTATCAGATAAATCAGGTAAATCCATTTGAACATAAAAAAAGGGAGGGGGAGAGAGAGACAGAGAGAGAGACAGAGAGAGAGAGAGAGAGAGAGAGAGAGAGAGAGAGAGAGAGAGAGAGAGAGCGAAAGAGAGGAGAGAGAGAGAGAGAAAGATAGAGAGAGAGGAGAGAGATAGAGAGTGAGAGAGAGAGAGAGAGAGGAGAGAGAGAGAGAGAGAGAGAGAGACAGAGAGAGAGAGAGAGAGAGACAGAGAGGAGAGAGAAGGGCAGAAATCAAAGTGAGTTTGAGACAGTCAATCTAGGTTTGATTTAAGGCCTTCTTTTTTTCTTCAGCTCAACAAGACTGTTGTGTTGCCATGGAAATGCCTGTTGAGCGAGCGTTCTATATCTTTCAGCAACCCCTCTTTCTTCCGTCCACAAGGGAACTGTCCATAACCCACACTGCAAAAAGAACACACAAAACTTTATCTAGCTGCAAAGTATGGATTAGATAGACTCATAGCTTGTGCTCTTCACAGTTTATCATTACAATACAAGGATTCAAAACTCAATACAGATCAATAGAATACAGAAATCAATTGGAGAACAGTTTTGGAAACAGCCTGCCTATTTTAAACATTTGGTTTCAGCTACTGACAAGAGAAGCCGATGATGGCTCACTGCTCTCCAATTTCAGGTTAGCAGGTTAGGATTTATGATAGGGTCATCTGATCCTAGATCTGTGGTTAAATACTTGCTGGTCTCTGAGGTTCTCACATTAATATTTAACATTTATGTTTCATCATTTAGCAGACGCTCTTTTCCAGAGCAACTTACAGTCAGTGCATTCAACTAAGATAGGTAAGACAACCACATATCCCACAAGTAAAACCTTCCCCAAAAAATTATCTATCAGCTAAATCAGTGCTAATAACTGGCCTGCTACACTAGACATGTAACTTTTGCTAAGTGTGAGACACTTGAGGTCATTTCAATGAAATCTGAGCAACAGCAGCTCGGCTCCGCGTTTCCCCTTGCTGCACCATAGTCTTGAATTGGATGTGAGCTTCTACTGGGAAAGTGCAAAAGAGCTGGGTGACATTCGAGAACTTGGGAAGGTAGAACACCTGGCCGGCTGCGGCATATCTGATTGGACGGTGAATGGGGAAGAAGCCATCTGAAGCATTTTTTATTCAACCTTTATTTTGATGATGTCATGTTGAGACACATTTTTTAAATTAAAAAAGGTGTTTGGGGAACTGTTTCAACATGATCAATCTTGTATGAAAAGAGTGGGGAGAAATCATCAGTTAAATCTTTGCAAAAGTCAATTAAAAGTTTTAAGAGATGCTTCACTGCATAAAACATAGTCTAGTGTATGGACCCTTTCTATGGGTATTTGAATCATACCCCAATACACTGGTGCGAGTACTGTCGTAGCATAACGGAGTAGGCATACACAGTATTGGTGGGAAGTCTCACATACATTTTCAATACCCCTGCTTCCTCATCTGACATCTAAGTGACACGACCTGACTCAATAGTTCCACCCATCTGAGCTGGAAGAGCGAAAAAGTACAAGAAAGTTGTTTAAAATTGCAGACCTTTTCATAATTAACCAGATTTATCCACCCAAGTTGAATTTCAACTGTATTTTGGCTCCTGTGGGGGTCTCTGGCTGAGACCCAACCCTGCCAGATAGAAGAGCAAATAACAGAATAAAATATGTCCCCCACCAACAAACTCACACACACACACACACACACACACACACACACACACACACACACACACACACACACACAGCACCTTGAGTATAAATGAATAATCCCCTATTGGCTTTTATGTGTCTCAGTGGAGAAGGCTCTGCTCCAGCTCCTCATCAGTAGTGGTACAACCTGCTGTAATGACTTGGGGTGCCAGATTCAGAGAGAGGTGGATGGGGGGGACTTCCACAAGGCTGTGAACGATCGATCTAAGAGACAAGACAAGAAGGGCCTTCTATGCCATCAAAAGGAACATAAAACTCAACATCCCAATTAGAATTTGGTTAAAAATACTTCAATCAGTTATCGAACCCATTGCCCTCTATGGTTGTGAGTTCTGGGGTCCACTCACCAACTAAGAATTCACAAAATGGGACAAACACCAAATTGAGACTGCATGCAGAATTCTGCAAAAATATACTTTGTGTACAACGCAAAACCCCAAACAATGCATTCAGAGCAGAATTAAGACTATACCGGCGAGTTATCAAAATCCAGAAAAGAGCTGTTAAATTCTACAACCACCTAAAAGGAATCGATGCCCACACATTCCACCACAAAGCCCTCACCTACAGAGAGATGAACCTAGAGAATAGTCCCCTCAGCCAGCTAGTTCTGGGGCTCTGTTCACAAACACAAACAGACCACACAGGGCCCCAAGACAGAAACACATTTAGACCCGACCAAATTATGAGACAGCTAAAAGATAACTATTTGACACACTGGAAAGAATCAACAAAAAAACAAGCAAATTGGAATGCTATCTGGCCCTAAACAGAGAGTACACAGTGGCAGAATACCTGACCACTGTGGCTGACCCTAAATTAAGAAAATCCTTGACTATTTACAGACTCAGTGAGCATAGCCTTGCTATTGAGAGAGGCCGCCATAGGCAGACCTGGCTCTCAAGAGAAGACAGACTATGTGCACACTGCCCACAAAATGAGGTGGAAACTGAGCTGCACTTCCTAACATCCTGCCAAATGTATGACCACATTAGAGACACATATTTCCCACAGATCACACTGACCCCACAAAGAATTTGAAAACAAATCGAACATTGATAAACCCCCATATCTGTTAGGCGAAGTGTGCAGTCACAGCATCAATATTTGTGGCCTGTTGCCATGAGAAAAGGTCAACCAGTGGAGCACAAACAACATTGTTAATACAACCTTTTTTATCTATTTATTTTCCCTTTCATACTTCAACTACTTGCACATTGTTACAATACTGTACATAGCCAATAACATAACATTTGAAAATGTCTATATTCTTTTAAAACTTTTGTGAGTGTAATGTTTACTAATGTTTCCCTTGTTTATTTCCCTTTTGTTTATTGTCTATTCCATTAGCTTTAGCAATGTAAACATATGTTTCCCATTGAGAGAGAGGGGAGAGAGAAAGACCCTCCTCCTCAGAGAAAGAGAGAGGGGGGGGGGGCAGAGAGAGAGAGAGAGAGAGAGAGAGAGAGAGAGAGAGAGAGAGAGAGAGAGAGAGAGAGAGAGAGAGAGAGAGAGAGAGAGAGAGAGAGAGAGAGAGAGAGAGAGAGAGAGAGAGAGAGAGAGAGAGAGAGAGAGAGAGAGAGAGAAGTACTTCTTAGCCGGCTTAAACCCTCTGTGAGTGTCTCTTTCACAGCCTTCAGTGGTAAGCTCCTGAGTGGCGCAGTGGTCTAAGGCACTGCATCGCAGTGCTAACTGTGCCACTAGAGATCCTGGTTCGAATCCAGGCTCTGTCGCAGCCGGCCGCGACCGGGAGACTCATGGGCGGCGCACAATTGGCCCAGCGTTGTCCAGGGTAGGGGAGGGAATGGCCGGCAGGGATGTAGCTCAGTTGATAGAGCATGGCGTTTGCAACGCCAGGGTTGTGGGTTCGATTCCCACGGGGGGCCAGTATAAAAAAAATATGTATTCACTAACTGTAAGTCGCTCTGGATAAGAGTGTCTGCTAAATGACTAAAATGTAAATGTAAGCTGTTCGATTTAGCCGCAAGCACTTTGGAAAACCAACAGACGACTGCTAACATGGTTGATAGATAGCTGAATACTGATTTCTCTTTCAGCTCAATTATGCTAGGCTATATACCGGTGTGATGCTGCTGAAATGATAGCCCACTTGCTATATTAGCATAATTGTACTAACTGGGCCTTGTAAGAGGAGGGGACAGCTGTGGATGATGTATTTTTTCAACAGGACCCCAAATTAATTAATTTTGCTTTGTACCTGAAGTGGCCTAGTGTATGTTGCTTATTCATTGAAGTTTTTCAACACTTGGTTTTCCCCAACGCGGCTTCAGATCCTTGCCTAAGAGCGAAGCGGATGAGGTGTGCGACTCATTAGGGATGTAGACTAGCAACCCTCAGGTTACTAGTTCTTCAGGAAAATTGCTGCTTGTGCAGAGATTGAAACATGCATGTTGTATTGGTATTTTGTATTTTATTAGGATCCCCATTAGCTATTGCAAAAGCAGCAGTTACTCTTCCTGGGGTCCAGACAAAACATGAAACATGAGATAATACAGAACATTAATAGACAAGAACAGCTCAAGGACAGAACTACATATATATTTTTTAAAGGCACACGTAGCCTACATATCAATACATACACACAAACTATCTGGCTCTATATAATACTGTATGCTTTCTTGAATTTGTTCTGGATTTGGGGACTGTGAAAAGACCCCTGGTGGCATGTCTGGTGGGGTAAGTGTGTGTGTCAGAGTTGTGAGTAAATTGACTATGCAAACAATTTGGGATTTTCAACACAATGTTTCTTATAAAAAGAAGACGTGATGCAGTCACTCTCCTCAACTCAAGAGAGACTGGCATGCAAAGTATTTATATCAGCCCTCTGATTACAATGAAGAGCAAGACGTGCCACTCTGTTTTGGGCCAGCTGCAGCTTAACTAGGTATTTGCTTGCAGCACTGGACCACACGACTGGACAATAATCAAGATTAGACAAAACTAGAGCCTGCAGAACTTGCTTTTTGGAGTGTGGTGTCAAAGCAGAGCATCTCTTTATTACGGACAGACCTCTCCCCATCTTTACAACCATTTAATCTATATGTTCTGACCATGATAGTTTACAATCTAAGGTAACGCCAAGTAATTTAGTCTTCTCAACTTGTTCAACAGCCACACCATTCATTACCAGATTCAGCTGAGGTCTAGAACTTAGGGAATGATTTGTACCAAATACAATACTCTTAGTTTTAGAGATGTTCAGGACCAGTTTATTGGCCACCTATTCCAAAACAGACTGCAACTCTTTATTAAGGGTTTCAGTACCTTAATTAGCTGTGGTTGCTGATGCTTATATGGTGGAATCATCAGCATACATGGACACACATGCTTTGTTTAATGCCTGTGGCAGGTCATTGGTAAAAATAGAAAAGAGTAGAGGGCCTAGAGAGCTGCCCTGTGGTACACCACACTTTACACGTTTGACATTAGAGAAGCTTCCATTAAAGAAAACCCTTTGAGTTTTATTAGATAGATAGCTCTGAATCCACGATATGGCAGAGGTTGAAAAGCCATAACACATACGTTCTTTCAACAACAGGTTATGGTCAATAATATCAAAGGCTGCACTGAAATCTAACAGTACAGCTCCCACAATCTTCTTATTATCAATTTCTTTCAACCAATCATCAGTAATTTGTGTCAGTGCAGTACATGTTGAGTTCCCATCCCTATAAGCATGCTGAAATAGCATTGTATTTGGTCAAACACAATATTTTCCAACAGTTTGCTAAGAGCTGGCAGCGAGCTTATAGGTCTGCTGTTAGAACCAGTAAAGGCTTTACCATTCTTGGGTAGCGGAATTACTTTGGCTTCACTCCAGGCCTGAGAACAAAGACTTTCCTCTAGGCTCAGATTAAAGATATGACAGATAGGAGTGGCTATAAAGTCAGCTACCATCCTCGTAGCTTTCCATCTAAGTTGTCAATGCCAGGAGGTTTGTCATTATTGATCGATAACAATAATTTTTCCACCTCTCCCACACTAACTTTACAAAATTCAAACTTACAATGCTTTTTACATGCGTACGATGGTTCACTGTTCATTGTTGGCATTTCCTGTCTAAGTTTGCCCACTTTGCCAATGAAGTAATCATTAAAATAATTGGCAACATCAAATGGTTTTGTGATGAATAAGCCATCTGATTGGATGAATGGAGTTGAATTTGTCTTTCTGCCTATGATTTCATTTAAAGTACTCCAACGCTTTATATCATTGATCTTGGCTTCATAATACAGTGTCTTCTTCTTTTTGTTGAGTTTAGTCACATCATTTCTCAATTTGCAGTAAGTCAACCAGTCAGATGTGCAGCCGTCATTGTTATCATGGATTCAAACACAGAACTGATGTCCTCTCTCAATGACTTACAGATTGCTGTAATCTTGCCGTTCTCCTGTTTCAACTCATCGAGCTGACCCTGGGAGAACTGCAAACTGTTCTTTAGGTCCTGGACCTCTCTGGTCAGGTTGTCCGTTCTTTTATTAGTCGAATCCACCAGTATTTGGACAACGCACTTGAAGCTACTTTCTTGTTGTTGTAACAACTGCTTGTAGAACTATTTTTGTTCGTTTATAAGATCCTTCCTTCCCTCCCGAGTGGCGCAGTGGTCTAAGGCACTGCATCGCAGTGCTAGCTTTGCCACTAGAGATCCTGGTTCGAATCCAGGCTCTGTCGTAGCCGGCCGCGACCGGGAGACCCATGGGGTGGCGCACAATTGTCCCAGCGTCGTCCAGGGTAGGGGAGGGAATGGCCGGCAGGGATGTAAGCTCAGTTGGTAGAGCATGGCGTTTGCAACGCCAGGGTTGTGGGTTCGATTCCCACGGGGGGCCAGTATGAAAAAAATAATGTATGCACTCACTTAACTGTAAGTCGCTCTGGATAAGAGCGTCTGCTAAATGACTAAAATATAAATGTAAAATGTGTGGTAGAGAGACACCACTGTCCTCGACAATGGTACTCCCACCAGCTTTGGTCTTTGAAATGGTAGCTAGCAACGTTGGTTATGCTGTTACTCCTCGCAGTTCCAGACAGGGCAGGTCACATGGAAGAATGAAAACAACAAACAGCAGGGATCTAGACAGCCACAAACCCGGGAGAATCCGCGGTCCCAGCTGCAATGGCTAACCGCGTCGCGGGCTGCGTTCAAGCCCTCAAGAAAATCCTGCTAGCTTGATATGCTGCTAGCCAGCAGCTAGGCTAGCTGCAACGCCAAATAGCTCCTCAGACCCGTCCTTGGTCGGCAGGATCACTGGACAGACTAGCAATCTCAGCAACTGATGCCAACTGTGTCGCGGGATCCAAACTAAAAAATTAGCTAGCTACTAAGAACTTCCCAATACCCCCTAAAGAAAATAAAAATAAAAAGAACTTCCAATACACTTTCGAAACAACACACTTTTCAAAACAACAAATCCGAGCTCTTACTCATTCCGCGTTCAACAGGAAGTTGTGTGAATGCATTATCCAGGAGCTCATGTTACAACAAGACACAGCATAGATATGAAATTCAGCACTGCTGGGTTGATCCTTGGGGACCTAGTGACTGCATTTGTTTATTTTGTTTTGCATTCTGAATGGTGAAACCAGAAGCAAACACATTCACTTCGCCAAACGTCTCCATTCACACACATTGCAAAGGGAAGCTTAGACGTAATCATTTTCAGCCATTATCCTCCTCAACTTTTTATGCCACTAGCCGCCACTGGTCTCCATTCATAGACATACAAAAGGAAGCATAGCCTATATAAAACTGCATCCCTCAGTCTCCCTTTCTGGAGAGGTCCTGATGAAATGTGATGTGTTTGCCAGACCCAACCTGACTAACTGACAAGACAACCCTGCTTCCTCCTCCTCAGCCACCAGGCAAAGCACTCTGGGAAATCAACTTTCTCTTTAATCAAAAAAGGAAGATTTCACTTAAGTCGAGGATCAACGGACTGTAGAAGAGACATATCTTTTCTGAAATATTCAGCTTTTTCATCATTTTCCATACCTTTAAAATCACTCTCTGCTTCTGGTTTCGTGCAATTCAAAGGGTTGATGTTTTTTTGTCCAATTTTGGGTGGATGTAGCCAGCATAATTCATAACAAACACGGTTTAGAAAATGTCTCAGCGTTGAGAAAAGCTTCTGAAACGTATTACCATCTGTATCTCTTCTCTTACATAGTCTTACAACAGACATGGGAGGGAGTCAGAGAGGAATAAAAAGAGTAGGGGGATTCCCTAAGGAGAAACCAGTAGTGGCAGAGAATATTCCACAAAGATGAATGCCTTTTCCTTATTAAACGAAGGATGGCATATCATCATTACTAAAGCTCACAGCGCATATAGTTTAAGGCTAATGAGCTTTTATGGAAGGACATGGTCGAACATCAATAGTGAAGCCTTGAAGACAAGGAGAAAGAGAGAAGCAGAGAGAGAGAGAGAGAGAGAGGGGTATAAACATCACTTGGGTATGATGGGACGTGATGTTCACAAGCTTTATTTCCTGGAGCAATAAACAGGGCCTGGTTTCCTGATAGCCATGGAACTTAGGCTTACAAGTGTTTTAACTTCTACGGGATCGGTGTCCCGTATAGGGGACGGTTGAGCCAACATGCGCTAATGTGATTAGCATGACTGTTGTAAGTAACAGCAAACTTTCCAGGACATAGACATGTCTTATATGGGCAGAAAGCTTAAATTCTTGTTAATTTAACTGGAATGTTTTGTAGTAGCTATTACTACAGTAGCTATTACAGTGAAAAAATACCATGCTATTGTTTGAGTAGAGTGCACAACAACAAAAAACGTATCACGGCAACTGGTTTGATACATTCACCTCTGAAGGTAAATAATGTACTTACATTCAGTAATCTTACTCTGACTTGTCATCCTATGGGTCCCAGAGATAAAATGTAGCATAGTTTTGTTTGATAAAATCAATTTTTATATTCAAATGTAGGAACTGGGTTCTACAGTTTGAACCCATGTTGTCTCTGGCTCCACACCCACCCCGCCTGGCCATCTAGATGTGTGAAAGTTAGTGTATAAACTAATGATCCATCATGTATGACATTCCTGGGAGTGTGTAAACTTACATTTTGTATTACCATATCATTTCATTATTATCATACCAATTCGGCACATTTGGGCAGACTTGATACAAAATAGTCCAGTATTGCAATACTTCACTGGATCAATCTGAAAGTTTGGACACACACTGCTGCCAGCTAGAGGCCAAAATCTAAATTGCGCCTAAACTGCAATATTATATTGTGGCCTTTCTCTTGCATTTCAAAGATGATGGAACATAAACAAAAACATTTTATTTTTTTGTATTATCTTTTACCAGATCTAATGTGTTATATTCTCCACATTTCCACAAACTTCAAAGTGTTTCCTTTCAAATGGTATCAAGAATATGCATATCCTTGCTTCAGGTCCTGAGCTACAGGCAGTTAGATTTGGGTATGTCATTTTAGGCGAAAATTGAAAAAAAAGGGTCCAATCCTTAAGAGGTTAATGATGCATCTTTCCTACAATGGCCCGAAGACACCAAAACACCATGCTAAGTGCGTTGTTGGAGCATGTGTCAATACTGATAGGATCGAAAGAAAGGGATTGCTGCTCTCAGATCAGCTTTCTCCATTCAAATCTTTCCTTAACATTATAATTATTTCACAATACTGATGACGGATCAGCTCCAAGAGAGATATTACAACCAACGTCTGCAAATATTGAGGCGGCTTATTCTAATGCTTACCCAGATTTGGCACATCATTGCGCACATGTTAGGCTACACATCATGAAATATATTCAGACAAATTACAGACAGTAATCTACAAGTAACAAAATAGAACTCAATTGATTGAACATGAAATGTATTTCAATATGATTGAAATAGGCCTACAGCCTACTGTTAATGTTTTAATGCAGTCATCTCGGTTTATATTTGAAGCATCTTTTTATATGTCGCTTGTTTGTATCAATTGCAAAGACATTGGCAACTTTGTGTATTTGTAGTCAACTTTGCTCTGAAGTTTGGAGGTCACAGAAGATAAACAATGTGATTCTATGTTTATCGGAGATCTTCTGTGTATAAAGCACTGTGGGAGGGCAAAAAGCATCTAACAACGCACTTAGCTGTTCTGAGGCAGGCGTTACATTACGAGCGTTGTCAAGTGCTACGTTAATAACGATGGTTTTGGGAAACAGCTCAGAGATTTAAAGATGCTCCTACGAAGGTTCTAACAATGAACTTAGCCTTAAGATGATTTTGGAAAACCGGGCCCTGGTCAATAAGGTTCAAAACACTCAATAAGCGATATCTTCTACATTGTGGTGATGGTACCACAGGTCCACATGGGAAAAATAGAAGTCTGCATTGAATGTAATAAAACATGGAATACATCATTCTAGTCTCATGTCTTGTTCAGGTGCATTGTATGTGTAGATGTGAAGGGTTGGTGAAGTGAGATGATGCAATGTTCTACTGAATTGGTTCAATGGGTTCAAGATTCAATGGTGACGAACGATGGGTGTTCAACATGTAGAATCGTCAGGAAATTAACAGAAAATGATGTCCAATGTTCTGTGGTCAGACGTGATAGGGTGGCCACCTGTCGGCAGAGCTTTTTTTGTCCTGAATTTTTTTGCTAGTTTACTGTATTTACTCATTCATGGGTACTCTAATCCACAGACCTGGGAAGTCATCAGCAACTCTCCCTCTCAAGATAGTTTTCTGTCTAGTCAATGTCTTAGACTCCAGGCTTACAATATGCCTACCTCTGTGCCAAGCTAGCATGGCCTAGCCTGGTTAACCAGACTGACCACTGTGTTCACAAAGTGAAACAACGGTGAGCACAGCCGTCTGGTTAAACCAGGCTAAGCAGGGCCATAACCACAGACCTGTTGCAGCTATAAGTGAACCAATCATCTGAGCTTTCTCCATCTTCATCACAGTACCGGCATCCTGGAGGTTGCGTCAGCTCTTCTTATCCGGGTGCATCCTAAACCAATGCTCTTTGTTCTACAAAGAGGAAGCTGTTTTGCTGCCTCCAGAAGAGCGCCTTTGATAGCCGTCCCCTGGAGCGCAACACAAAAACACATCAATGTTTATGGCTTTGCCAACTCACTGGAGCACTGCTCCTCTTAAATCAAATCAAATCAAATTTTATTGGTCACATACACATATTTAGCAGATGTTATTGCGGGTGTAGTGAAATGCTTGTGTTCCTAGCTCGAACAGTGCAGTAGTATCTAACAAATGAACAAAGAGAGGGGAAGCCAACCACCTAACCATGGGAGCTGACACTGAGAGGGACTAGTGGGGGGAAGGATGGATGGAGAGAGAGAGAGAGGAGGGGGGTGGAGAGCGACAGCAGCTCCACTGACCTGTCTGACAACTGGAGTTGCAGTATCTTTTACCCTGGGGTGCTTTATGAGGGAGAGATCATACAGTGAGGGAAAAAAGTATTTGATCCCCTGCTGATTTTGTACGTTTGCCCACTGACAAAGAAATGATCAGTCTATAATTTTAATGGTAGGTTTATTTGAACAGTGAGAGACAGAATAACAACAAAAAAATCCAGAAAAACACATGTCAAAAATGTTATACATTGATTTGCATTTTAATGAGGGAAATAAGTATTTGACCCCCTCTAAATCATAAAGATTTCTGGCTCCCAGGTGTCTTTTATACAGGTAACGAGCTGAGATTAGGAGTACACTCTTAAAGGGAGTGCTCCTAATCTCAGCTTGTTACCTGTATAAAAGACACCTGTCCACAGAAGCAATCAATCAATCAGATTCCAAACTCTCCACCATGGCCAAGACCAAAGAGCTCTCCAAGGATGTCAGGGACAAGATTGTAGACCTACATAAGGCTGGAATGGGCTACAAGACCATCGCCAAGCAGCTTGGTGAGAAGGTGACAACAGTTGGTGCGATTATTCGCAAATGGAAGAAACACAAAAGAACTGTCAATCTCCCTCGGCCTGGGGCTCCATGCAAGATCTCACCTCGTGGAGTTGCAATGATCATGAGAACGGTGAGGAATCAGCCCAGAACTACACGGGAGGATCTTGTCAATGATTTCAAGGCAGCTGGGACCATAGTCACCAAGAAAACAATTGGTAACACACTACACCGTGAAGGACTGAAATCCTGCAGCGCCCGCAAGGTCCCCCTGCTCAAGAAAGCACATATACAGGGCCGTCTGAACTTTGCCAATGAACATCTGAATGATTCAGAGGAGAACTGGGTGAAAGTGTTGTGATCAGATGAGACCAAAATTGAGCTCTTTGGCATCAACTCAACTCGCCGTGTTTGGAGGAGGAGGAATGCTGCCTATGACCCCAAGAACGCCATCCCCATCGTCAAACATGGAGGTGGAAACATTATGCTTTGGGGGTGTTTTTCTGCTAAGGGAACAGGACAACTTCACCGCATCAAAGGGACGATGGATGGGGCCATGTACCGTCAAATCTTGAGTGAGAACCTCCTTCCCTCAGCCAGGGCATTGAAAATGGGTCGTGGATGGGTATTCCAGCATGACAATGACCCAAAACACACAGCCAAGGCAACAAAGGAGTGGCTCAAGAAGAAGCGCATTAAGGTCCTGGAGCCAGTCTCCAGACCTTAATCCCATAGAAAATCTGTGGCGGGAGCTGAAGGTTCGAGTTGCCAAACGTCAGCCTCGAAACCTCAATGACATGGAGAAGATCTGCTAAGAGGAGTGGAACAAAATCCCTCCTGAGATGTGTGCAAACCTGGTGGCCAACTACAAGAAACGTCTGACCTCTGTGATTGCCAACAAGGGTTTTGCCATCAAGTACTAAGTCATGTTTTGCAGAGGGGTCAAATACTTATTTCCCTCATTAAAATGCAAATCAATTTATAACATTACATTACATGTGTTTTTCTGGATTATTTTGTTGTTATTCTCTCTCAATGTTCAAATAAACCTACCATTAAAATTATAGACTGATCATGTCTTTGTCAGCGGGCAAACGTACAAAATCAGCAGGGGATCAAATACTTTTTTCCCTCACTGTAGAATGTCCTGGTTATTCTATTTGGGCATTTCATTCGTAAATTGTCTTTTCCTTTTGCAAGAGTGCCAAATAAAGTGTTACTGAGTGCTGTGAAAATCCCCATGGTACACATGAAATGGATTTATCAAATCATTAAAACCTAGTTCATTTTTTTTGTGACCTGAGCCATGGCTCGTTGCCTATAGAGGGGCTTCCATCGGATGTCTAGTCTGCAACATGATATTACATCTGCGATATTACGTAGTTAAGCTTCCCTCACTGTCATCATGCTGTGACACAGAGCCAAAGTATCGACATGGCATGAGAGTGCGTTGTGACGTGACTTATGCATTCTCTTGGGTAGCCTATGACAGTGCTCTGAGCAACACTCTATAGGACTGAGGCTGTCCTAATATGGACACCGTACTGAAGTTCAAAACATCATTATGTTGGAGGAGACTAAGGGCCCTGACTTTAAAGCTGTGCTTATTGAGTCTAAATTTCAGGTTGCCGTAGGATGGCACTCGGAGGAAATAAGAACGGCATTGGCAGTGGGAGTATAAGAAGTTACCTGTGCTGTGGGTTACTGTAAGAGAGTGTGGGGGAGGGAGATAACCTGCCTTTGAGGTTGGCTGGAGGAAAAGGTAGAGGAGCGGGTCATTTTGAAGAGATGATGATGTGTAGAAACCTGGTAGAAAACGCCTCCAGGATCTAGTGCAAACAGACAACTAAAATAGACATCTACAATAGACATCTACAATAAACATCTACAATAGCAGTGTAATAGACATCTTTTATAAACCTTCTTTCTGAGTTTATTGATTGTATATCTAGTAAATAACTATACGTGACCTGATCAGGAAAAGCTCCAGGGTCTTACTGTAATGAATAATTAGGATCAGGAGTTTTCCCTAAACACATGAACTGACCAAGAAAATTACCCTTATGAAGCCTAGTAGGTGTGCAATGCAGATGCACTGGGCTTTGAAACTACACTCTTCCCAGCATTTATTTTCAATACATTTTTCAACACGTCCCCATGTAATTTTCACATAACCTCAGATGAGCATCTAAGCACATGTAAGAAAGTACAGCACTTGTTGGTGTGCCTGTATCCTACAACCTATTCCAATGTAAAATACCCAGTAGGCTGAAACTGATTGAATCAACATTGTTTCCTCATCATTTCAACAACAAAAAAATCAATTTCCTTCTGATGATGTTGAATCAACGTGGAAAACTGTTTGAATTTGCAAAAGGCCATCAATGTAAAGACATTTCTGGAATTTTTGTATTTTTTCCGTAACTTTGAACCTAAATCCAATGACATGGTTAACATTTTTGTTGATTTTACTTAGAATTCATGTTAGTTTCAATAAAATATAAATCAAAACTAGATGTTGAACTGATGCCTGTGCCCAGTGATTACGTATAAAGCAATGTTGATTGTGTCATCTTTTGATTAATGCATTAGATGATCATCACAGAGCAGAGGAGAGAGTGAAGTTAATCATTACTGAGATGGGAGACCCAGATGTTAAAGTTTTAATGCGTATTGAAGTTTCTCTACATGTTGAATAATTCACTGCCTGCTTAAATAGCATTTGGCTGCAGGTATGGGTAGCAGAAAGTAAATGAGTTGCACCCACATCAGTGAAGAGGAATAAAAAAATATTTCAAAGAAATGTTGGTTCTAAATTGGTTGAACAAGCTCAGCTGAGAAGGGAGACTCACTCTCTCTCCTCCTTTATATCATTTTTCTCTTTCCACTCTCACCCCTGCTCTCTCTCTCTCTCTCTCTCTCTCTCTCTCTCTCTCACTCCCCCCGCTCTCTCCCTCTCCGCTCCCTCCCTGTTCATCTCTCCTCTCTCTCTCTTCTTCTTCCTCCTCCTCCTTCTTTCTATCTATCTCTCTCTCTTTTTTCTCTCCTCTCCCGGATAACTTATTAATAATGCAACAAAGCTTGAATTGGGGAGGACCGCCTGGGCACTTTTTCTAAAGTGTTTGTTTTTACCTCCACAGTGGTTTCAATTAATCGGAGCTATACCTCCTCAGCTGCCAAATCAATTTCCAATTTAGTCAAATCAGGAAGTTAATTGAAATTCATATCTCTAATTGAATTGTCCTCATAACAAAAAAAAAGGCCATTGTCAAATCATTGACTTCCACCACCCTCCTATGGACTATATAAGTACAGCAGGGCCTTAAATAAGTTACTTGACAGAAGAAACATACGTGCAAGCACACACACACACACACACACACACGCACACACAAGCACGCACACGCATCCACACACACGCACACACACACATAGCGAGAGAGTACAGATCCAAAGTGTCATCAGAACATTCAAACATCGTTAGGTTGTCATACAGAAAGCCTTTGTTTCTCACCCAGCGTGGTCTTTCACAGCAGAACAATGACGTCCAGCACTCCTAAAGAAGATATAAGTAGCTGTCCATCTCTTGAGATTCACATGCACACTCACATGTGGGCGCACACATACACACACACTTGCAAACATAGACACACACACACACACACACAAGTATACTCACAAACACACACACACACACACACAAACTCACACACTCTCCCCAGGGAGTGGATTGGATAAACAAAGTATTTCATTCGGGTGAGTGAACCGCATCCTCAAGAATAAGATTGATGGAGGGAAAATAACCACAACAACAGATCAAATGTAGAGTTGACTCTCAGAGGACACATCCTCCCAAATCACAATGAGCCTTTCACAAAATATGCCCAAATTGAATGGTCATGTACAATACTGCCATATTCTCCTGTGAAATCAGCATCAGCCACATGCGTCACTGACCCTGAATACCCTGGTGAGACGTCACACCACTGTGAGTGGCCCATCATCAGTCTACCACACCACATATTCAAACAGGTGCAGCTAAAACAGACATGAAAGGACTGAGAACAGAGGACCGGTCATGGCTATGCACATCAGAGTGCAGGTGTATGAGTGGTTCAGTGGGTTTTTGTGAATATGTGTGTGTGTGTGTGTGGGGGGGTAATGTGTGTGTGTGTACGTGTGTGTGTGTGTGTATGTGTGAGTGTGGGTCTGTGTGTGCGTGTGTGTATGTCTGTGTGTGCATGTGTTTGTTTGTAAAAATGAGATAGAGAGGGGTTGATAGCGTGTACAGATAGAGTGTATTCAGAGTGGGTCAGCACTCTCCGTGCAGCCAGCATCTCTCTTCCTCCATCTCCCTTTGAGACAGTTATAAAAGAATATCTGATGTAGATACAGTGTGAGAGGACAAAAGGAATGATATATCACTGTGGCTGAGCCACTGGGTTTCTGAAGCCTTTCTGTCCACATTCAGTGTGAGAGCCCCACAGATCACACTGATATTCTCTCTCTCTCTCTCCTCTCTCTCTCTGTATCTCTGACTCTCTCTCTCTCTCTCTCTCTCTCTCTCTCTCTCTCTCTCTCTCTCTCTCTCTCTCTCTCTCTCTCTCTCTCTCTCTCTCTCTCTCTCTCTCTCTCTCTCTCTCTCTCTCTCTCTCTCTCTCTCTCTCTCTCAGAGCAGCTTCTCCAATCATCTGCTGGTGACAGCATGACTGTGGCCACATTGGCATTCTCCTCAGGAGTCGACACAAACTCAAGAGGGGTGAGAACTTGAGGCAGAGTCCACCTTCTCTGTTTCTCTCCATCCTAAATCACTCCCATATTCTACTGCAGTAGAACTGTGTTACTGTTACTCACTTCAGCCTTGGTTTTATTGATCTTAGATGTCTCCTAGAGGTGAGATGTGGGTACGATCCATAGTTGAGACTCATGATAGCCATGGAGAATGAATAGCGTGTATGGTCCAGAATGAATGGAGTGATGCGGTCCCGAATGAATAGAGTATCCGGTCCAGAATGAATAGAGTGATGCGGTCCAGAATGAATAGAGTGATGCGGTCCAGAATGAATAGAGTGATGCGTCCAGAATGAATAGATTATATGGTCCAGAATGAATGGAGTGATGAGGTCCTGAATTAATAGACTGATGAGGTCCTGAATGAATGGAGTGATGCGTTCCTGAATGAATGGAGTGATGCATTCCAGAATTAATAGACTGATGAGGTCCAGAATGAATAGAGTCTACGGTCCAGAATGAATAGAGTGATGAGGTCCAGAATGAATAGACTGATGAAGTCCAGAATGAATAGAGTCTACGGTCCAGAATGAATAGAGTCTACGGTCCAGAATTAATAGACTGATGAGGTCCAGAATGAATAGAGTCTACGGTCCAGAATGAATAGAGTCTACGGTCCAGAATGAATAGAGTGATGAGGTCCAGAATGAATAGAGTCTACGGTCCAGAATGAATAGAGTCTACGGTCCAGAATGAATAGAGTGATGAGGTCCAGAATGAATAGAGTCTACGGTCCAGAATGAATAGAGTGATGAGGTCCAGAATGAATAGACTGATGAAGTCCAGAATGAATAGAGTCTACGGTCCAGAATGAATAGAGTCTACGGTCCAGAATTAATAGACTGATGAGACCCAGAATTAATAGAGTCTACGGTCCAGAATGAATAGAGTCTACGGTCCAGAATGAATAGAGTGATGAGGTCCAGAATGAATAGAGTCTACGGTCCAGAATGAATAGAGTCTACGGTCCAGAATGAATAGAGTGATGAGGTCCAGAATGAATAGAGTCTACGGTCCAGAATGAATAGAGTGATGAGGTCCAGAATGAATAGAGTCTACGGTCCAGAATGAATAGAGTGATGAGGTCCAGAATGAATAGAGTCTACGGTCCAGAATGAATAGAGTGATGAGGTCCAGAATTAATAGAGTGTACGGATGGTCCCGTGTGGCTCAGTTGGTAGAGCATGGCGCTTGCAGGGTTGTGGGTTCCATTCCCACGGGGGACCAGTACGAAAAAGTACAAAAATGTATGCACTTACTACTTTAAATTGCTCTGGATCAAAGCTTCTCCTAAAATGTCAATGTTAACTTAGAGTTCAACAAGTGAAGTCAGTGGTTGATGATTGAATCTCTCTCTTTCTCTGCAGTTATAGGCCATTGCTCTGAATCTCAAAGATGATAATTTTCTATAGAGATGGCTATTTTCTCTTTGTCTATTACTGTGGCAAGAACACAAAGATATAAGCTTTGTGACACAGAGCCAGAGACCACATCAACAGGCCTACTGTACATTCCATGTATAATGTTCCCATTCAAATGGAGGTAATGAAGACATGAAGCATCATTGAAAGTGGATAATAAAAACTGGTGTTGGTCCTTGAGTCTTGATGGGAGAAGAAGGCTTCGTTATTCTCTTTTCTTTCTCTTCCTCTCCTTTTATCCACGTTATCGACCCAACCACATAAAATGACATCTTTATATTTCTATTAATTAGGATCCCTATTAGCTACTGCCAAGGCTGGTCTGCATCAAGTTAAACATACTTCAATTGAAATATGTTCGTTTTCCTCTCATTGGAAACACTTGTTCTCTCATCTCTATCACGGACCCAACCTCATGAAAGGAAATCTTTATATGAAGCTTATGTTGTTAAGTTAAACATACTTTATTGAAAAAACATTTATGTGTCATTGGCAACACTTTTCCTTTCTATTTTTCTACCCATTGTCTAATGAATGTCTACCTCTCTGTCCTTGCATTCAAACATTTTCTGAGTGAACTAGTTAGAATATTTTTGTTGTCTTTTAGTCCCAGCTCTCGTTTATCCCTCTACTCCCTTCCATAGACTTCCTGGAGCAGACTGAGCCATGCAGGGGGGATCTGTACCAACACATCGCAATTCTGGGATGCCCGCTCTACTTGGCTCAGCTGGCATCACGCGGCAGAGCTGCCTAATGCCGGGGAAGCCAAATGCTCCTCTAGCCAGAGGAGACCACAGAGACTGTGGCAGGCTCAGTGCCCGCAGGAGAAAGAGGGAGAGGCCAGTGATGAAGGAGGGAGGAGAGAAAAGAGAGTGAGTCAGCGAAGAGGAAGAAGAGATGTAACAAGGCCCCAGAGGGGGTGGAAGTAGTGATGATAACTACTGTATTTAGACCAGAAGAACACCACTATGAGAATATGCATGCATTGCATACCTGTGAAGGTTAAAGCTATGCAACTATTCTATAACAAGTTAAGTATGGTACACTGTAGTAGTGCACCTGACCTATGAAATGAAATCCGGGAAATGCATGGTGATTTTTATTTTTTCCATAACCAATATTGGCAATACATACAATATGCTGTACACTCCAATATTAAACACAGCACTACATAACAACAAATATTCTGATTTGTTTAGGGAACAACAACTTACAAACACATGTACAAACAGACCTGCCCATTGGTTTACAGTATATGGCTTCAGCTATAATGTAATGGCACAGCAGGAGTCATCCCACTGGACACAGATGTCAATTCAACATCTCCACATTGGTTCAACATCATTTGATTGAAATGACATGGAAACAACGTTGATTCAACCAGCGTGTACCCAGTGGGATGGCAAACAGTGTTAAGCCAAGTTAAAGCTGCAGCTCCAGTGCTAGTTAGCCCAAACCCATTTCTCTGATATGTACCCTGTCTAGTCATGCTGAACCCTGTTTAGAATATATACTGTATATATATATATATATACTTCTATTCTATTCTACACTATTCTATTCTATACTACATGTCGTTGTGTAGCTTTGAGCTCCATGAAAAAGGCTGTGGTAGCGCTACAGTCATCCTAGTGAGAAAAAACACTGGAGGTGGCCAATCTGTCACAGTACTAACACACACACACGCCTCTACATCTTGTCCAAACAGATTTTCTATCACCTTCTCATCCACTGCCTTAGCCCATTTCAAGGTGTGTGATTGTGTGACAACGTGTGGAACCAGACACCACTGGTAGTCCAGTAGGTATAATGTGCTGTATTGGTGTTATAGGCTCCACAGAAGGCTCATTGCACCCCATGTAATCCCATGCTGTGAAACCTGGCTCGTGTGAATGACACCCACGCTAGCCTGGTCCCAGATCAGTTTGTGCTGTCTCACCAACAGATTGACCAATACAGATGCTGAATCTTAATGTGACCAGTTTCTCACAGAAGGAAAATAATCCTATAGCCACAGAAAATGTGAATTATTGTGTGGATTATAATTAATGGAATTTTCTTTAGAGGGTGGTTCATTTTTTGTTAGGGCAAATCAAGTCTGAAATTTTAAATGGAAAAAAAATGTTGAAGCCTTTTAAATCTTGAATAGACTACAAATTACATAACAGATTATCTAACTAGGCTGTATAAGGTTTCTTAAAGAATATTCAGTGAATATCTCACTTGTAGTTTTATCTTTAAGTTGCTGCTGGTGTCTCCACCCTGTTTCTTTTAACCAGGCACATGAACGAATAGGCTGGTGTACTAGTAGGGCCTGACTCATAGGGCTGTGCTGCACCACATAACTACTCTGTGATGCTCAATGATGCTGTTCAGAAAACAGAATATATGCTTTTCAGAAAATATGGTGAGCCAGTATAATGAATGTATTATTAGCCTATCACGAATTGGGCAGGATGTGTCTGAATGTCTAACAAATCCATGCCTGGAGGCACTCACTCTTAAATGGATTTGGACTGAAGAACAGAACAGTATGTGTTGGTTTGGTATTTCAGCACCATGGACAGCGTCCCTGCTCAGACGGTTCAAGACATCATCCTTCAGTCACATGGATAGAGAAACTAGTTACGAGAACCGCTGGACAGTTCCACTTTTTGAATTAATGAACTAGCTGATTAAACACTTATACTAATCAGAAAGCCCTTGCTTAGTTGAATCAGGTGCGCTTGTTAAGTAATGGATCCAAAAAGTGGAACTGGCCGGAGGTACTCGAGTAGAGGTTTAGGAAACGGATCCAGAGACAACAGCTGTAGTGTCCATTCTCTTGGTTGAAGGAGTCTAAAGGTCTGTGTCCAGTCTCAAGACATCCACAGCAGGGACCAGGCCATCTCTCAGTCACCCCCATCTGGGGCCCTTCTGGCCCAGCCGGCCACTGTTGCAGCTGGGACTCTTTGCTCCGTCTCTGGGTCTCTCTGGTCCTCTGTCTAGATCTCTCTGTGTGGGTCTCTGTGGATTGTGGCCTGATTCTAATCAAAAGACCCAGAGTTGGCTCTCCTGAAATAGTCTAGATGCCAGAAAGTTTTTTTGTGCTATTTCTCAAAACTCTATTGGGGACTATTATTGCCTGTCTTTCTCTGGGTTGGTTGAATGTGGATCGTGTTGGATGTGACCATGGGGAGTCATTTCTTTATGTACTGCAGTAAAGATTCAGACAATGGACCTCTTGAAGGGCTGAAAACATCTACATATTGTGACATGACAGAATGATTTTGCTTAGCTCAGCTAGGGCAGCTATAAACCAATTTGTGTCTTCTTCTTCTTCTTCTTCTTCTTCTTCTTCTTCTTCTTCTTCTTCTTCTTCTTCTTCTTCTTCTTCTTCTTTTTTATTTTATTTATTTATTTATTTCACCTTTATTTAACCAGGTAAGCCAGTTGAGAACAGGTTCTCATTTACAACTGCGACCTGGCCAAGATAAAGCAAAGCAGTGCAATAAAAACAACACAGAGTTACATACACAGCTTCAAGTTCCTTGGTGTCCACATCACCAACGAACTATCATGGTCCAAACACACCAAGACAGTCGTGAAGAGGGCACGACAAAGCCTATTCCCCCTCAGGAGACTAAAAAGATTTGGCATGGGTCCTCAGATCCTCAAAAAATTCTACAGCTGCACCATCGAGAGCATCCTGACTGGTTGCATCACCGCCTGGTATGGCAACTGCTTGGCCTCTGACCGCAAGGCACTACAGAGGGTAGTGCGTACGGCCCAGTACATCACTGGGGCAAAGCTCCCCTGCCATTCAGGACCTCTATACCAGGCGGTGTCAGAGGAAGGCCCTCAAAATTGTCAAAGACTCCAGCCACCCTAGTCATAGACTGTTCTCTCTGCTACCGCACGGCAAGCGGTACCGGAGTGCCAAGTCTAGGTCCAAAAGACTTCTCAACAGCTTCTACCCCCAAGCCATAAGACTCCTGAACAGCTAATCATGGCTACCTGGACTATTTGCACTGCCCCCCCCACCCCATCCTTTTACGCTGCTGCTACTCTGTTAAGTATTTATGCATAGTCACTTTAACTCTACCCACATGTACATATTACCTCAACTACCTCAACTAGCCGGTGCCCCCGCACATTGACTCTGCAACGGTACCCCCCTGTATATATAGCCTCCCTACTGTCACTTTATTTTACTGTATATATAGCCTCCCTACTGTCACTTTATTTTACTTCTGCTCTTTTTTTCTCAACACTTTTTTTGTTGTTGTTTTATTCTTACTTTTTTTGTTTAAAATAAATGCACTGTTGGTTAAGGGCTGTAAGTAAGCATTTCACTGTAATGTCTGCACCTGTTGTATTCGGCGCATGTGACCAATAAAATTTGATTTGATTTGATTTGATTTGATTTGATTTGATTTGATATGGGGTAAAAAACATAAAGTCAAAAATACAACAGAAAATATATATACAGTGTGTGCAAATGTAGCAAGTTATGGAGGTAAGGCAATAAATAGGCTATAGTGCAAAATAATTACAATAGTATTAACACTGGAATGCTAGATGTGCAAGAGATTATGTGCAAATAGAGATACTGGGGTGCAAAAGAGCAAAATAAATAACAATATAGGGATGAGGTAGTTGGGTGGGCTAATTTCAGATGGGCTGTGTACAGGTGCAGTGATCGGTAAGGTGCTCTGACAACTGATGCTTAAAGTTATTGAGGGAGATAAGAGTCTCCAGCTTCAGAGATTTTTGCAATTCGTTCCAGTCATTGGCAGCAGAGAACTGGAAGGAATGGCGGCCAAAGGAGGTGTTGGCTTTGGGAATGACCAGTGAGATATACCTGCTGGAGCGCAGACTACGGGTGGGTGCTGCTATGGTGACCAATGAGCTAAGATAAGGCGGGGATTTGCCTAGCAGTGATTTATAGATGGCCTGGAGCCAGTGGGTTTGACGACGAACATGTAGTGAGGACCAGCCAACAAGAGCGTACAGGTCACAGTGGTGGGTAGTGTATGGGGCTTTGGAGACAAAACGGATGGCACTGTGATAGACTACATCCAATTTGCTGAGTAGAGTGTTGGAGGCTATTTTGTAAATGACATCGCCGAAGTCAAGGATCTTCTTCTTCTTCTTCTTCTTCTTAATTGTCCAGTGTTGGACACTTAACAAAGAGCTGTAGTCAGTTTCAGAATGGACACCAGAACCAGACACATTTGTGAAATTGCTTATTTCAGTTACTAATAAGCATGCACCCATTAAGGAAATGTCAGTAAAAATGGTTAAATCCCCATGGATTGATGAGGACATGAAAAATGTTATGGTTGAGAGGGATGAGGCAAAAGGAACGGCAAATAAGTCTGGCTGTACAAACGATTGCCAAACATACTACATATTGAGAAATCATGTGACTAAACTGAATAAAAATAAGAAACTATACTATGAAACAAAGATAAATGATATAAAGAATGATAGTAAAAAGCTTTGGAGCACCTTAAATGAAATTTTGGGCAAAAAGGCAAACTCATCTACATCATTCATTGAATCAGATGGCTCATTCATCACAAAACCCAGTGATATTGCCAACTACTTTAATTATGTTTTCATTGGCAAGATTAGTAAACTTAAGCATGACATGCCAGCAACAAACGCCGACCCTACACATCCAAGTATAACGGACCAAATTATGAAACACAAGCATTGTCATTTTGAATTCCGTAAAGTGACAACAGACTTTCAGCACGCCTATAGGGAATAACGTTCAACATGCACGGCACTTACACAAATGACTGATGATTGGCTGAGAGAAATGGTGGTCCTCTGTAGCTCAATTGGTAGAGCATGACGCTTGTAACGCCAGGGTAGTGGGTTCGATCTCCAGGACCACCCATACGTTAAAAAAAATGCACACATGACTGTAAGTCGCTTTGGATAAAAGTGTCTGCTAAATGGCATATTATTATTATTATTAGAAATTGATGATAAAAAGAATGTGGGAGCTGTTTTGTTAGACTTCATGTTGATGCAACATTAGCTAAGATGAGGAGAAGTCTGTCCATAATAAAGTGCTGCTTTGCCTTATTAACAACACTATCAACAAGGCAGGTCCTACAGGCCCTAGTTTTGTCACACCTGGACTAATGTCCAGTCGTGTGGTCAGGTGCCACAAAGAGGGATTTAGGAAAATTACAACTGGCTTAAATGTACACGGAGAGCTAACATTAATAATATGCATATCAATCTCTCATGGCTCAAAGTAGAGGAGAGATTGACTTCATCACTACTAGTTTTTGTAAGAAGTGTTGACATGTTAAATGCACGTAGCTGTCTGTTTAAACTACTAGCACACAGCTCGAACACACATGAATACCCCACAAAACATGCCACCAGAGGTCTCTTCACAATCCCCAAGTCCAGAACAGACTATGGGAGGCGCACAGTACTAAATAGAGCCATCGCTATATGGAACTCTATTCCACATCAGGTAACTGATGCAAGCAGTAGAATCAGATATACTGTATATTGTGAAGAGGCACACACACAGGCACAGACACACGCATACACATACTAACACATGCACTCTACACACATTGATTTTATATTGTAGATATGTGGTAGTAGAATAGTGGCCTGAGGGCACACACTTAATGGGTTGTAAAAAGTGTTATGAAATGTAATGTCATGTAATATGTAATATGTTTTATTGTATATAACTGCCTTAATGTTGCTGGACCCCAGGAAGAGTAGCTGCTGCCTTGGCAGGAACTAATACAAGCTGGTGGTGGTGGCGGTGGTGTGGGGAATGTATTCCTGGTACACGTTAGGTCCCTTGATACCAATTGAGCAATGTTTCCATGCCCCGAAGAATTCATGCTGTTCTGGAGGCAAAGGGGGGTCCAACCCTGTACCAGATGGGGGTACCTAATAAACTGGCATGTTTATTCTGTTCTACTGAGCCATTTACTTTATGTTCGTATTCGTATCTTTTATTGTGTCTTATTGTTGTTTATTATGTGTTATTGTTGCATTGTCGAGAGGGAACCTGCAAGTAAGCATTTCATTGGACGTTGTATACCATGTGTATCCTGTACATACAACTAATAAAACTTGAACACGCATGCACACGCGCACATGCACACACACACACAAACACCCCTCTGAGGCCATGCCAGGGCCTGATGGCCGGCCGGGTGGTGTGTGGGCTGCCATTATCCATACCACTCAGGAGCAGCATGGTATTATGTAATCACAAGCTGTGGAATATACTGTTTGTTTGCAATTACCAACTCATCAAGAGCTTCATATTGCAACAAATCAAAAAACAACTTTATTGTCCATTGGGTGGAACGGAAATGTGTGTTCTGCCTTTCCCAACAAACAAACACACATACACACACACACACACACACACACACACACACACACTGAGATGCACAGGGTCAGCAGCAGTACAGTTCCCGGTCCTCCTCTAACCTCTATGCTACTGTTGCCCCATAATGGAAAATAAAGTGGACCAGCGTGCTGCATCTTGATAGAGAAGAGTAGCACATGGTTCAGCTGGGTGACTACCTTACAGACAATACAATGTCTTCTTATCTTACAAATGCAGAAAATACAATGTCAACTTAACTTGCAATATGCAGAAAATATAATTTATTTTTATCTTGCAATATGCAGAAAATACAATGTCTTCTTATCTTGCAATATGCAGAAAATACAATGTCTACTTATCTTACATTATCTTTCCCCAATGGAAGAAAATACAGATAAAGGATATGAAAAGGTTTGGTCTGGGTGACTAACCTGCCATATGATAAAGATCTCTACAAATCGACAACAGACATTCATGGATTACCTCACCATTCCACTTAATGTATATTCTGTAGTTTTATTGAGCTCTGATTGATTTCAGTGCAACCAAAGACTAGAGGCCAAATGGAAGGCAAAGCAAATGGATTGTGCTTTATGTATGATCAAGCAAGCATGAACACACACACACACACACACACACACACACACACACTATATTATAAAATGCAACCTAAACCCAACACCTAACGACCTCGTCAACAGATAAAGTAGAAATAAACAGATACAGATAAAATATATACAGTAGGTTCAGTATGGGTAACTAATGGCCAGATAATCTATCCCACTGTTATTCATGCACCTAACAAGGCTCACAAAAGCAGTTCCCATTGTTCCCACAGCGGACGGGTCACTCTGGGGCACCGGCATGGGACCTTTTCCCCCTCTCAAGAAAGGAGCCAGTTCAGAAGGGAAACCCTGAGTGTGGTGGCGTCAGCTGATTTAATCAGCGGATATTGCACCAATTGGATTCACACTCTTACATGCTACTTACAGTACATGCAGTGTATTAAAGTTGACCAGTTCTACACATGCTTCCTCGATGCCGGATGTCATGCACATGCATGCGCTGGTGTCTCTTGCTGCCATTGCCGTTGCTCCTTTATCTAGCTGTTACTCGCTTTGCTTGCTGTTTTCTGATATACCACCACCACCACCACAGCCCCCACCTGTCTGGGTTCTGTGTTTCTTCCTTCAGAGGATGTGGCATAGCATATCATGCTCACTGCCTGTAGTTATTTGATCATATGATGCTTGGCTCTGGCAGTAAGCTACCCTGAAGGAGCAGAGTCTAACTCCAAGACTATTGCAATATTTTCTAATAAATGGTTAATTGTGCACATGGTGTTTCCGTTCTGAACTCTGAAAGCATGCAATGTACAGACTGATCTTTGAAGGTGAACGCTGTATACACACGGCACCCTTGATACTTCTCCAGTTTTCTCAGTAAACAAGAATATGGTGTTCTTTTTCCATTCGGAAAGGTAGCGCTGCTGCTGCCTCGGTTCGATGCCATATTCAACATCAAAGACCACTGCAGCCTTTTGAAAAATCAATCTGACTCTCTCTCAGTGCAGCTGTCCTACTAACTACAGTACACCCAATGTGATGGCAGTATAAAAAATAACATGATTGATGCACACGTGCTCAAGTAATTACCAAATCCAGCGTGTTTGTGTCATCAGGTCCCCTCTGTAGTTTATGTAAAAGAGCAACTTCCGCCTTAATCTGTATTCGGTTAATTTCCCACTTCTGGGCAGTGTGTGAGGGAGGTGTGTGTGTGTTCCGTCTTGTTGTTTTCACATTAATCCTGTTGTTGTTTCTGAGGAAGTGAAAGCTTGACATCGAAGATAGATTATTCATTCATGTATAATCAAAGTTGTAAAGACTTTTATAAAGATGTGTGTATGTTTTGTATCCATTTGTGCGTGTGCTTCCCTGCATTCGTGTGTGCTTGCCAGCCCAGTGCATCCAGGCAGGTGTGTGGGCGTGCATTTGTTTGAGAGGGGCGTGTCTCTACCTGTCGATGACAGCTCAGCTGGACCAGAGACAGTCACAGAGCTGCTACTGCCACTAGTTCGCTGTCATGACCATTGACCAACAGGTAGTGAGCAACAGGAAGTAGTAGGGGGTGATTGTTCCAACACAGGAAATGTGCAAGGCTCTTTGCTGATTGGACACTTCGTAGCAGACTCTGTCATCTGGTGTGAGTATGACCTCAGAACAGAGTTGAATCCTACCTGTTGGTCATTTGAGCCACAAAAAAAGTGAAGTACATTTTATCAGAACAGTTTTTAAACAAACTTACAGGCAAACAGGCAATGACGTAGGCAAAATATGCATTACTGAATTATCAAAGTTCATGTGAAATCCATAGGGCATTACAAAACAAAATAATATTAACTATTTATATCAAAGAGAGAAACAACACCCAAGATGGGATTACATAATGAATTCATGTGAAGCTTTCTGGGAAATAGGTTTTACTCCCATCACTTAATATCAAGGAGCTACTTTAATCAGAGAGACGTTAAAGTTGACGTTGTCATCCCATCTCTGTCTCTGTGGTCCATTCTCAGAATGTCCTCCAAGAGGTGCTGAATATCCTCTCCACTTCCATTCAAAGAAAGACAGAGTGAAGGAGAGAGGGAGAGAGAGAGAGAGAGAGAGAGAGAGAGAGAGAGAGAGAGAGAGAGAGAGAGAGAGAGAGAGAGAGAGAGACAGACAGACAGACAGACAGACAGACAGACAGACAGACAGACAGACAGACAGACAGGGAGGGAGACAGGGAGACAGACAGACAGACAGACAGGGAGACAGGGAGACAGACAGACAGGGAGACAGGGAGACAGGGAGACAGACAGGGAGACAGACAGACAGACAGACAGGGAGACAGGGAGACAGACAGACAGGGAGACAGGGAGACAGGAGACAGGGAGACAGGGAGACAGGGAGACAGGGAGACAGGGAGACAGGGAGACAGGGAGACAGGGAGACAGGGAGACAGGGAGACAGGGAGACAGGGAGACAGGGAGACAGGGAGACAGGGAGACAGGGAGACAGGGAGACAGGGAGACAGGGAGACAGGGAGACAGGGAGACAGACAGACAGGGAGACAGGGAGACAGACAGACAGGGAGACAGGGAGACAGGGAGACAGACAGACAGACAGACAGGGAGACAGGGAGACAGACAGACAGGGAGACAGGGAGACAGGGAGACAGGGAGACAGACAGACAGACAGACAGGGAGACAGGGAGACAGGGAGACAGGGAGACAGGGAGACAGGGAGACAGACAGACAGGGAGACAGGGAGACAGGGAGACAGACAGACAGACAGACAGGGAGACAGGGAGACAGACAGACAGGAGACAGGGAGACAGGGAGACAGGGAGACAGACAGACAGACAGACAGGGAGACAGGAGACAGGGAGACAGGGAGACAGGGAGACAGGGAGACAGGGAGACAGGGAGACAGGGAGACAGGGAGACAGGGAGACAGGGAGACAGGGAGAGAGAGAGACAGGGAGACAGGGAGACAGGGAGACAGGGAGACAGGAGACAGGGGAGACAGGGAGACAGGGAGACAGGGAGACAGGGAGACAGGGAGACAGGGAGACAGGGAGAGAGAGAGAGCAGGTTGAGGGAGAGAGAGAAAAAGACTGCAGAGAGAAGGAAGAGGGAGAGAGAAAGAGAGAGATAAAGAGGAAAAGAGAGAGCAGATATTGTTCTTTACCTCATCTGGATAAGGTTTTCACAGAGTCACGGTGACATCCAGTCCCCTACTGAGCCTGTCAGTGTAGCCTATCCGTTTTCTAACGTCAGATGGCGTCACTCCTACGCAAAGCTCATACCTCAACCGATTGGTGGAAGCATTCAGCATTTTGTGTGCAGCATTAGGTAGCCAGTTAGCAGCATCCCTTTCATTTAATATGAAGTGTGACTGGCTCAGCTAGCAACTTCAGAAATAGTGCGCCTTGATACACAAAACACCTTAGCTACCTCACCAAAACAACATCAACATTATTGACAGATGAATTGCTTTAGCTTGGATTAACTCAGCCTGTTTTGAGGATGAAATTGGGTTCATTAGGCGATGTCACCTAGGTAATAGGTGACATAAGTAGCCCAACTACTTTTGATCAATCCCATTAGTCTTTGCGAGATACGAGACAGATCAGTGCAGGTGGAATCGTTGCACTATCTGACATAAAACAATGTAGCCTGTCAGAGTTCTCCCTTTTACTCTTCTCTGCTCGTGAGCTCGCCAATCATGTTCAGCCTTGGGCTGTGTCTTGATCATTTGAAATATATCAGCCCCAGGAATGTCCATTTTTTTACCTTGAGTCCTTGACATATTATTTCGCCTGTCAGTGATAATGAAGGAAAGGAGATGAGGAAAGTAGACAAGGAAAGGAGACTACTTCATAGTATTGAGACATACAGTAGGTCACGTTCCAGGCCGACTACATTGCAGACATTTCATTGCACTAACCAATGGTTGTGTGCCAGGTCATCAACTGCGCAGTCGGGCATCCGATTGCTATATCATATGATGGGGTTAGCTGTGGGATCTAGCAGAGTGCAGTCAGCCTAGAACACGCCCCAACATGGCCCTAGGCCTGCCCTGTGCCAGGAAGCTGAGGGTGTGTATAGTATCCTCTAAGGAGACAGCTTGGGTCAGAGCTACAGAGCTACAGAGCTAAACCTGGTTGCCTGGTATGTTTCTCCTTTAGCCAACTTCTTTGTGGTTGTCATGACATACAGGTCACTGCCAAAATAAAGGAAACACCAACATGAGTCTGAACAGATTCAATGCACCTTGGCATAGATTCTAAAGGTGTCTAGAACTCTATTTGAGGGATGTGACACCATTCTTCCATGAGAAGTTCCATAATTTGGTGTTTTGTTGATGGTGGTGGAAAACGCTGTCTCTGGCACCGCTCCAGAATCTCCCATAAGTGTTCAATTGGGTTGAGATCTGGTGACTGAGACGGCCATGGCAGAATGGTTTACATCGTTTTCATGCTCATCGAACCATTCAGTGACCACTCGTGCCCTGTGGATGGGAGCATTGTCATCCTATGGGAGCATAGCCATGGTAGCCAAAATAATGGCCTGCCCAACATTTTTATACATGACCCTAAGCATGATGGGATGTTAATTGCTTAATTAACTCAGGTACCACACCTGTGTGGAAGAACCTGCTTTCAATCTGCTTTGTATCCTTCATTTACTCAAGTGTTTCCATTATTTTGATAGTTACCTGTAGGTTAGAGGTTGACTACAACCAAAACAGAGGGCACAAACTTTACTGACTCAAACTACAAGTTTGACTTTTATTTTACTCAAATGTACACTCAAACTAAACAGGGTCAGTACATCCTCTAGTTAAATTGCTCACAGACTGGCAAGCATAGCTGCAGGAAGTAGTTAGGGGATTTATCAATGTTTTCTTTCAAATTTGCTGTAACACCCTCAACACCCCTACTTCTAGCGGCTATGCTGGCACGTGCAACTTCTGACTGCGTACTCCATCAGAAAAATAGTGACATTTGACACGTAGGTCTACATATACACTAGCAGTCAAAAGTTTGGAAAGTTTCTTTATGTTTACTATTTTTTACATTGTAGAATAATAGTGAAAACATCAAAACTATTAAATAACACATATTGAATCGTGTAGTAACCAAAAAAGTGTTAAACAAATCAAAATATATTTGATATTTGAGATTCTTCAAATAACCACCCTTTGCCTTGATGACAGCTTTGCACAGTCTTGGCATTCGCTCAACCAGCTTCATGAGATAGTCACCTGGAATGCATTTCAATTAACAGGTGTGCCTTCTTAAACGTTAATTTCTGGAATTTCATTCCTTCTTAATGCGTTTGAGCAAATCAGTTGTGTTGTGACAAGGTGGGGGGGTACACAGAATATAGCCCTATTTGGTAAAAGACCAAGTCCATATTATGGCAAGAACAGCTCAAATAAGCAAAGAGAAACAACCGTCCATCATTACTTTAAGACATGAAGGTCAGTCAATACAGAACATTTCAAGAACTTTGAAAGTTTCTTCAAGTGCAGTCGCAAAAACCATCAAGCGCTATGATGAAAATGGCTCTCACGAGGACCGTCACAGGAATGGAAGACCCAGAGTTACCTCTGCTGCAGAGGATAAGTTCATTAGAGTTACCAGCCTCAGAAATTGCAGTCCAAATAAATGCTTCACTTAGTTCAAGTAACAGATGGGGATGCTTTGCTGGTGACACTGTCTGTGATTTATTTAGAATTCAAGGCACACTTAACCAGCATGGCTACCACAGCATTCTGCAGTGGTATGCCATCCCATCTGATTTGGGATTAGTGGGACTATCATTTGTTTTTCAACAGGACAATGACCTAACACACATCCAGGCTGTGTAAGGGCTGTTTTACCAAGAAGGAGAGTGATGAAGTGCTGCATCAGATGACCTGGCCTCCACAATCCCCTGACCTCAACCGAATTGAGATGGTTAGGGATGAGTCGGACCACAGAGTGAAGGAAAAGCCGCCAGCAGGGGCTCAGCATATGTGTGAACTCCTTCAAGACTGTAGGAAAAGCATTCCAGGTGAAGCTGGTTGAGAGAATGCCAAGAGTGTGCAAAGCTGTCATCAAGTCAAAGGGTGGCTACTTTGAAGAATCTCAAATATAAAATATATTTTGATTTGTTGAACACTTTTTTGGTTTCTACATAATATGTGTTATTTCATAGTTTTGATGTCTTCACTATTATTCTACAATGTAGAAAATAGTAAAAGTGAAGAAAAACCCTTGAATGAGTAGGTGTGTCCAAAATTTTGACTGGTACTGTAGCTAGCCCTCCTGGACTCATCACTACAACCTATAGCCTACTCACTGTCTGACCACGCCATTCAAGTGGGGGAAAGAACTCTCCCCGAGTACTGAACCTCAATTCTATTAAACATTCATATTAACTGCATTAGTACATCGTATGTACGCTGTAAGAGGCTGTAAGAGACTATGGACTGACAATAAATCTAATTTAATTTTCAAACCGAACTCATTGTTCGATAAAGGCTCTCACATTGCACTCACGATATTAGAGACCTCATCCAAAGACACTTTGGCATGCATGGGATGGTGTTCACTTCTGAAACTCGGCGCATTCTTTATACAAACAGATCGAACAGAACTCACAAGGCTAAGCATGAGTCGTTTGTGCTGGGATCCGATAATGACGTAGTCTGAATCTCAGCGAGCCTGAACAGATGATGATGATGCGAGAGCCCGCGCGCGCGTTCCATATTAATCTGTTGAAACTAGGTCGCTGTCTTTTCAGCACCGTGGACTGTGTGGAGAGAAACCTATCGGAGCAGCAACAACCTGCAACAACTGCGTAAACAGAATCAATTCAACACCTTTTACCAGGATAGTAACTCTTTTTTTTTTCGGGTAAAATAAAAATTGCCTTGCTATTACTTTATTTAGGTTTGGAGAGGGAAAACGGATTGCTCTATGACATTTGCGACTAGGGCATTTATCATTAGGTTGTTGAATGGTTTGTGGTAGTATTTGATTGCAGCTCTCAGACAGTTAATTTAAATGGTTTTGAAGTTCTGTTGACTTTATTAAATGCTCTCGTGTCAGTTCCGAAGTCCAGAACTATGTCTACCATCTGATTTATGTTTTTGTGAGTTTTGGTGTTGAAGACAAGAGATTTTAGCCTAGGCTATTTAATTTCGATTTGATTCAACGGAGAATATTAATTTCGTGAGGAGGTTTTCCAAACATACAAGGAATCTGTGCTCATAGCCAGCATGCTGGCTTTCTTAGTTGGACTTTTATACCTAGTGAGTGGACGCACGGTGCGCGCTCAGGATGCGACAGGTAGCCGCTTCTTCTGCTCCGCCATCCCAGCGGGCGCCGACCCCAGCTGCTCGTTCGACCCCAATGGTAACCGGGTGCAGAGCACCAGCCCCGTAGAGGACGAGCTACGGAACACCATCCTCCAACTCCGGGAGACCATCCTCCAGCAGAAGGAGACTATCGTGAGCCAGCAGGGCACTATCAAGGAGCTGAACTCCAAACTGTCCCGCTGCGAGGCGGCAACGGAGGACACTGCGGGCAGGTCCAGGGGCCAGAGCTCCAGGCGGAAGGACTACAGTAAAAACACCATGGGAGACCTTCCCAGGGACCCCACGGAAACTATAGACCAGCTGGGAAAGACCATGCAAGGGCTCAAGGGTCGGCTGGAGAATCTGGAGGTGAGATAAGGACGCTATAGTGGCTACAGTAAATGATATCATTAATGTCAAATGTTTTTTGTTTGTTATTATACACTGTAGCATTTTAGTATGGAGGTTAATCACCCCTATATGAATATGGATGTTTGTGGTTATAGCTACAGTCAATTATAATGATCATGCTTTTCATATAGCTCTTACATTCTGTATGGAGGTTACTCACCTCTTTTACCCTTTCACCACAAATGTGTCGCACCCACCACATCAGACATGTCTGATATTGAATGTAGCATACAGGATAAGACCACCCATTTTCTCATCCTTAAGATCAAAGGGTAATGTGCTGTAGCATGTCAGAAGCATGCTGCTTATCATTGATGAATGGAAGCATCTGATATGAATAGACAATCAGCAACACACAAATTGGTGTCGACAGTGTCAGGCACCATCCGTTGAGAAGTCGAGCAGAGATGTGTATTTTCAACAATTCATATTCATATTTCCATGCAACACCACCTGCAGTCTTGTCATTTTTCCAACTGCTTGTGCAATTTATGCCACAAATCATTCAAACATTTCCAATGGCTCTGTATCCCCTGTATCATGGATGCAGTCCTATCTACGTAGCAAATAGAAGATGAAAAAACAGCCTTTTGTGGTTATGCCAACCATAGAATCAAATTATAATTCTATGATGCCCACATCTTGGTTAGTTAAGGTGATTAGTCTCATTAATCTATTCTATTGGTTTCACAATCAAAGTCATGTGGGAGTGGCAGCCCCTGGAATAATCATAATCACACAGATATATATTTTTCTGGTGCCAGTGACTGAGTGTGCTGGTCTCACGTGGCTTTATGATGATCATATCTCTGGTTGTATCCAAAATGGCACCCATATTTACCTTTGTAGTGTACTACTAGGAATAGGGTGCTATTTGAAACACAGCCCATATCTCTCTGATAATATTGAGGTCTTGCATGTTATCGTAACTGTGCAATCCGTTTGCGGCTGATGTAACCTTTATCTATAAGCACCAATCCTTTATGTTGTTAGTAGATATAACACATGATTGCACAGTGTGGAAGAAAACTGATAATAAATATGGGAATAAATATGTTTACATCTCTCTCCATCTCTCTCTCTCTCTCTCTATTTCTCTCTCTATTTCTCTCTCTCCCTTTCTGTCTCTCTCTCTCTCACACTCTCTCTCCACATTTATGCTTAATGCATGACAAAAAAATGGTGATATAGGATATTCCATCTGTTTTTTTATCACTCTCAAAATCTTATGCACAAGGCAAATTACATCCTCTGGGGTTAGACCCCTCATAAATAAGCAGGACTAATTCAAATGAATGATTTTCAAAAGTGTGCTTGTGTGTGTTTGTTTGTATGTTTGGGGTGCTGCACTTAATTATTGCCCCAAGGGGTCCCCGAAAGGACCTCCCCAACATATATATCGTCCCTGTTCCTTGATCCTACCTCCATTCTGAACACAGCAGAACACAAACTGTGACTGAACAACAGAACGTCCGTATAAGGGATTAACTCTCTCTCTCCTCCCTCCATCGCAGCAGCAGCAGTTGCGTGCCAACACGTCAGTGGCAGCAGCAGCAGGTGTGGGTGGGAATGCAGTGGGGCCCCTACCGGCGGAGCTGCGGGAGCTGCTGAAGCACCGTTTGGGGGCCCTGGAGGGCCAGCTGCTGAGGAAGGTGGCCGAGCTAGAGGAAGAGAAGAGCCAGCTGTACAACGAGACGGCTGCCCACCGTCAGCGCACCGAGAGCACCCTCACCTCGCTGCTTGAGAGGATCACTGAGCTGGAGAGAAGTAAGGGATATGTTCTCACTGACCCTCCCTTTCTATTTCTAATCCTCACTCTTTCTCAGTCTCCATCCTTATTTACCCAGGCCAGAGGATCACAGAGCTGGAGAGAAGTAAAGGATATGTTCTCACTGACTCTCCCTCATCTCCATCCTTATTTACCCAGGCCAGAGGATCACAGAGCTGGAGAAGTAAAGGATATGTTTTCTCACTGACTCTCCTTCAGTCTCCATCCTTATTTACCCAGGCCAGAGGATCACAGAGCTGGAGAGAGAAGTAAAGGATATGTTCTCACTGACTCTCCTTCAGTCTCCATCCTTATTTACCCAGGCCAGAGCAGAGGATCACAGAGCTGGCATAAAGGATATGTTCTCACTGACTCTCCCTCAAGTCTCCGTCCTTATTTACCCAGGCCAGAGGATCACAGAGCTGAAGAGGAAGGAGCTTTATGCTCTCATTCTCACCCTCTCTTTTTCCTCATTCTCTCTTTCTCTTTTACACTTTCTCTTTCTCTCTCTCCATCTTTATTTACCCATGCTAGAGGGGATCGCAGAGCTGGAGAGTAGGGGGTTTATTTTCTGTCACTCCCCTCGTTCCCACCCTCACTCCCTTTCTCCCTCTATTTTTGCAGGTCCCCAAAAACTAACCTCCCCTTGCATCCTCTCTCTGTGGCCTTCTCTTCCTGTTTCTCTTTCTTTGATTCTCACACCCATTCTCTGTCTCTCTCTCTCTCGCTCTCTCTCTCTGCCTCTCCTTGTTTATTTTCTCTCTCTGTTGGAGATCAGAAAATAGCTGGAGAGAAATTCAGGGACCTCATCATCCCTCTTGAACCACCTTTGACTACAGACCGAACCACTCACATTCTGACTCTGACTCCCTTTTCCTCCTTATTTTGGATACTACAACACACATTCATTATTCAGGATCCCCAATAGCTGTTACTATAGCAGCAAGGACTTATGCTGAGATTTGGGTGGGGAGGCAGAGACCGTCTGACCATCTGATCTCTGTCATTGATCAGGCTCTCTCCATGCTCCCGAGTCTTCTCATTTTGATTCTGTCCCTCTCTCCCTCTAATTCATTATTTTATTGCATTCTTCTCTGTGTTTCTCTCTCTTTTGCTCTCACTCTCACCTCACTGCCTCCAGAAAGACAGACAGTCTCTGATTCTCTCTCGCTCTCATTGTAACAGATGTGTATACAACATGCTGTCTTACTGACATCTCATCAATGTTTCAATTAAGACTGGAAGCCATACATGCTGTTATTATTCCACCAACCAGTGCCCATCCACATTTGCATTAATGTTCAATCACCATCATAACGTATTCCATTAAGCAGACGCTTTTATCCAAAGCAACTCACAGTCATGCGTGCATGCATTTTACGTATGGGTGGTCCAGGGAATCGAACCCACTATCCTGGCGTTGCAAGCGCCATGCTCTACCAACTGAGCTACAGAGGACCTCATCATCATCGAGTGGAGGCTCATCAGAGGAGGAAGGGGAGGACCATCCTCCTCAGTGAATTTAATAAAAATAAAAATAGTGAAACATTAAAAAAGTTTTCATTTTTAGATAAAACTATACTAAATATATTCATATGTCACCAAATAATTGATTAAAACACACTGTTTTGCAATGAAGGTCTACAGCAGATCAACAGCACTCTGTAAGGTAGGGCCATGGTGTAGCCGGAGGACAGTTAGCTTCCGTCCTCCTCTGGGTACATTGACTTCAATACAAAACCTAGGAGGCTCATGGTTCTCATCCCCTTCCATAGACTTACACAGTAATTATGACAACTTCTGGAGGACATCCCCCTACCTATCAGAGCTCTTGCAGCATGAACTGACATGTTGTCCACCCAATCAAAGGATCAGATAATTAATATAGTACTGAAAGCATAAGCTACAGCTAGCTAGCACTGCAGTGCATAAAATGTGGTGAGTAGTTGACTCAAAGAGAAAGACAATAGTTGAACAGTATTCAACAAATTCATTTCTTCAAAAATGAAGGAGGAGCAAGAGAGAGAGAGAGAGAGAGAGAGAGAAAGAGATCTATATTTCGTCAATTTTTTCCCTATTTTGTTGCTGTCACGCCCTGACTCAGAGGACGCTTATATGTTGAGTCAGGGTGTGTATATTCCTTGTTGTGATTTTCTATGTTGTATTTTCTATGTTTAGATCTAGTATGTCTAGATCTATGTTGGCCGGTGTGGTTCCCAATCAGAGGCAGCTGTCGCTCGTTGTCTCTGATTGGGGACCATACTTAGGCAGCCTATTGGCACTAGTGGGTTGTGGGATCTTGTTCCGTGTGAGGTTTGTTGTGTGTACCTTAGGACGTCACGTATCGTTGGTTTATTGTTTTGTCGTTGTGTTTATTCGTTAAATAAACATGTTTGCCTATCACGCTGCGCCTTGGTCTGACCCGTCGATGAACGAACGTGACAGTTGCATTACAACCTGTAATTTAAATTGATTTTTATTTGGATTTCATGTAATGGACATACACAAAATAGTCCAAATTGGTGAAGTGAAATGAAAAAAATAATGTGTTAAAAATAATTCTAAAAAATAATAACAGAAAAGTGGTGCGTGCATATGTATTCACCCCCTTTGCTATGAAGCCCCTAAATAAGATCTGGTGCAACCAATTCCCTTCAGAAGTCACATAATTAGTTAAATAAAGTCCACCTGTGTGCAATCTAAGTGTCACATTATCTGTCACATGATCTCAGTATATATACACCTGTTCTGAAAGGTCCCAGAGTCTGCAACACCACTAAGCAAGGGGCATCACCAAGCAAACGGCACCATGAAGACCAAGGAGCTCTCCTAACAGATCAGGGACAAAGTTGTGGAGAAGTACAGATCAGGGTTGGGTTATAAAAAAATATCAGAAACTTTGAACATCCCACGGAGCACCATTAAATCCATTATAAAAAAATTGAAAGAATATGGCACCACAACAAACCTGCCAAGAGAGGGCCGCCCACCAAAACTCACGGACCAGGCAAGGAGGGCATTAATCAGAGGCAACAAAGAGTCCAAAGATAACCCTGGATGAGCTGCAAAGCTCCACAGCGGAGATTGGAATATCTGTCCATAGGACCACTTTAAGTCGTACACTCCACAGAGCTGGGCTTTACGGAAGAGTGGCCAGAAAAAAGCCATTGCTTAAAGAAAAAAATAAGCAAACACGTTTGGTGTTCGCCAAAAGGCATGTGAGAGACTCCCCAAACATATGGAAGAAGGTACTCTGGTCAGATGAGACTAAAATTGAGCTTTTTGGCCATCAAGGAAAACGCTATGTCTGGCGCAAACCCAACACCTCTCATCACCCCGAGAACACCATCCCCACAGTGAAGCATGGTGATGGCAGCATCATGCTGTGGGGATGTTTTTCATTGGCAGGGACTGGGAAACTGGTCAGAATTGAAGGAATGATGGATGGCACTAAATACTGGGAAATCCTTGAGGGAAACCTGTTTCAGTCTTCCAGATTTTGAGAGTGGGACGGAGGTTCACCTTCCAGCGGGACAATGACCCTAAGCATACTGCAATAGCAACACTCGAGTGGTTTAAGCGGAAACATTTAAATGTCTTGGAATGACCTAGTCAAAGCCCAGACCTCTATCCAATTGAGAATCTGTGGTATGACTTAAAGATTGCTGTACACCAGCGGAACCCATCCAACTTGAAGGAGCTGGAGCTGTTTTGCCTTGAAGAATGGGCAAAAATCCCAGTGGCTAGATGTGCCAAGCTTATAGAGACATACCCCAAGAGACTTGCAGCTGTAATTGCTGCAAAAGGTGGCTCTACAAAGTATTGACTTTGGGTGGGTGAATATTTATGCACGCTCAAGTTGTCTTATTTTTTGCCTTATTTCTTGTTTGTTTCACAAGAAAAATATTTTTGCATCAAATGATACAACCCCCAAATGATACAACCCCCCAAAAAAATCCATTTTAATTCCAGGTTGTAAGGCAACAAAATAGGAAAAATGCCAAGGGGGGTGAATACTTTGAGGTGAGAGGAGAATAGCGCGTAGATACGAGAAGGAATACAACGAGCTGTTTGTATGTGGCTATGAAAGTAAACTTTTTGCGTGTGATCAGGGATGTATTCATTCCGCCGAATGAAGCAAACAGAAGAAAATGGAACGAAACGGGGATAAACATACCTGAATTCGTCCAATAGAAACTCTTGTTTGCAACTGTTGGACTAATGATTACACCCTAGATCAGCTAGATGCAGGCAAGAGTGTGTCACTGTCTGTCACCTCAAATCTTTCTTTTGACCTGTGTGCACCTATGTTGTAAACTTTCATTCATAGGTTAGGTTGTAGCAACCTCATGATGGTTATAGGGAAAATTTAAGTATCATGTAGTAGCCTAAACCTAACGATGTTACATTGAACTGGGTGAATGGAATATGAATGACAGTCATCCAGTATGCTGTAATAGAAATAAGGCCATGCTCATACATTTTTTTATCATCCTCCCTCATCTTAAACGGCACCGACCACCACTGTCATCATCATCATCACCATCACTATCACCATCACCATCACAGTCCCCTGTAGCTCAGTTGGTAAAGCATGGTGCTTACAACGCCAGTGTTGTGGGTTCGTTTCCCACGGGGGGCCAGTATGAAAAATGTATGCACTCACTAACTGTAAGTCGCTCTGGATAAGAGCGTCTGCTAAATGACTAAAATCGCAAATGTAAAAAAATGACCATCACCAACATCCAACCCTTACAGCCAATTTACGACAGTCCAATATCGTCAAAGTCAACAGCCCACTACCCATTCTTTCTCATTAGCTATATAGTGGACCAACAGTGGCAGTAGACACTACTAACAGTGGAAGGCTGTCTGTCTGCTTTGGACAGTGCACTTTTGGGCTACTACTATCATCTGATATCGACTTGCTTACAATAGTGTGGTGGCCCACAGCCACCAATGGTCCGATAAGAGCCCCCTATGTGGGCAGACACAGTGGTGTATGTCAACAGTGCAGGTCATGACCGATGAAAGTGATGGATACTACCTCTATCTAATCATTATCTAATCATTTCCACACCTCTGTTTGTCTTCAGGTAACAACGCATTTAAGTCACCCGAGGATTTCAAGGTGTCTCTCCCCCTGCGGACCAACTACCTGTACGGACGCATCAAGAAGAGTCTCCCTGAGATGTATGCCTTCACAGTGTGTATGTGGCTGAAGTCCAGCGCCAGTCCTGGTATAGGAACCCCCTTCTCCTACGGGGTGCCAGGACAGGCCAATGAGATCGTGCTCATTGAGTGGGGCAACAACCCCATAGAGCTGTTGGTCAACGACAAAGTAAGTCCTAGTCTTTTATTAATTGTCCATTCCAAAAACAACTCCTGGGCTACGGCAACAAAATACTAATTTACTCTAAAGAACTTGGTTACAGTTGAGCTTGTATCATTGTGCATTTTCTATTACAAAAACAAACTATGACGATTGAATAGACACAGAACAATATAAAGCCAGCACAGAAAAGTAACTGAAATGGTGTTGATGTAGAGTCATGTTGTAGTCCTTAAGCCATACCTCTGCTGTAGTCTATATTGCAGCTGTTTTCAGGGAGTAGACCCAACAGGACCTTGAACCTGGGTCCAGCGACTATCCACCCAACACCTTAGCCGTTACACCAAGAGGCCCACACCTCTTGTCGAGGGTGCTAGGTTGGCTTAAGGTTGCTTCAATATTTACATTTAATACTGAGAATTAGACACTTTCCCCCCTTGTTAACCAATGCTTTTTGAAGGAAGACAATTTCCAATATGCTCAAAAAGAAGTTTTTTTTCTTCTGTGCGCTACTGCTGGATAACTGAACCTAGGGGCTCAGAGGGAATTGAGTTTGGCTGAAGTGAAGTAGGGTGGGTTTTCTTCGGTTATGGGGTTGGATTTGTATTTGTGTTGGCCATCTGGTTTATTGGCAGAGGCAGTTTTCCCCACAGCTCTGGTTTCACCATACATTATGCATGTGTGTTTGTCAGAAAGAGAGAGAGAGAGAGAGAGAGCGAGAGAGAGAGAGAGAGAGAGAGAGAGAAGGAGAAGGAGACCGAGACCGAGACCGGAAGAGGGAAGCAATACAGCACCAGAGAATAGAGGAACCAGTGAAAGTGAGAGTGAGAGAGGAGGAAAGAGAGGGTCAGAGAGTGTATGTGTGAGAGAGGATGAAATCATGAATATAACACACATTTTCGTTGCAAAATGTTTTATAACCTAATGAACACGACCTAGGCCTACCTGGGGATTCCTGGTAATATAATCAACAATTTAAGGTTAGAATGTTACACCATGTTCTTTTGGCAATGGTACACCATTCATCTGGTGCAAATGCTCTAGTGCTCCAAAATTAAGATTTATTAAAGATAAAGAGAGAAAATCTGCCCATGATCAAATTCATTCAACATTCCTGTTGCATCGCCTTATTTTGGCTTCTGTAAGGAGTTAAAGTATTCGTTCACTATTATAGAACCATATCTCTATTTTGGATGTAAATGACATGTTATAGAAGGGTCCAGATACTTCTTTAGCGATTTCACTTGGTTTTGAGAAACATACTTCTCTATGTAGCACAGCTGGTAACGGAAACCGCTCGAGTCGCATAAAATGGAATATAATGTTGCGGATAAAGTTTGGAAATGCATAATTTCTTTTGTGTACAACATCTAAAGACCTGCATCACTATGCTGAGAGCTTTGCCGTTTCTAAAATGACTTATTTGGGTGTTTTGGAGCCTTTGTTTTTCTGGAGCCCCCATACTGCAGAACGAGCAATAAGGAAGTCTATTGCGGATGCGGTAAGATGCCATTTACATCCAAAATACAGATTGGGTTAAAAATTGTGAACCACTCCTTTAAAGCTTTCCTGAAGCCAAAATATATCAACAGGGAACTTCTTTTATCAATACTTTTTCAGTAGTTGGCTGCCTATTGGACAAGAGTGTAGTTAAAACATTATTTGATGTAGCGGTTGGTTTGGTTTTAGTCAATACCTGGATGGGGTGTTGTTATTGAATTTCTTTCTGCACCTGTCGGATCTAAAAAGTTAAATGCCCTCACACCTTTAAGGATTGCTTGCAAGTGCATTCTAGGAAATGTTGAATAATCGTTCAAAGAAATTACCCCCCATCACTTGTTGTTTATTTTTTGCAAATGTTTGGGCCTCACAGCCTTTATCAGAGCTTTGATTAGAGTCAACGCCACGGCCAATAGTTTTTATTGAAATATTTATGTGGACTAAAAGACATTCTGCAACTGTTCAATCTGCCTTGCCCTATGTAAACAACAGTTGATGTGTTTGTTTCCAGCTCACACGGTCAGGGAGTAACTCCTGGCTCTGGGTATGATATCAGACCCAACGTCCTCAGGTTGACTAAGGCTCAGGGATATTATTAGAGGGCAGTAATTAGGTCTTGGATTTTCCACAGTATCAATGCTCTGGCTGATTGGCTTTAGTGTAAATGTGATATGCTGGAACACCTTTGAAGGTCAAGGGTCTAGTTTCTCATTGAGGGATTAAGAGCAGACAGGAAATTGTTGACAGTAGCCTTTGTGACAGAGTGTGTCATGGTCTCTATGGCTCCTATAGAACCTCTATATAAAGCTAATGACTTCCACTTCCATTCTCCCCTATGCTGAATCCTCTGTGGGCCATGATGTCATTGTAAAGTCTGGGTAAAGCGCTGATGTTGTAATCTTTCGTAACCTGTGCTATTTCTTTCTGGTCTTATGACTGCAATTTCTACAGTATATTGCCCCTATGTCACTTTACTCTTTATAAACTATTTGTGAAGTGCTGGTGTTGTCTTGCTCTTTTTGGCCCTGTGTTGTGTGTCTTAGTCAAAGCTTCATTGTGCCATCTGCCCAGTGACATATAGTCTCTTTGAGGTCAGAAAGTAAAGCACTTGTGCTCTCTTGCCTCTTATGCCAGATTGTACGTTTCAACTTGAGCTCTATTGCCCTATCTGCCCTGGGATATTCTACCTGATAGTAAAGTCTAAAATAAGCTCTTAAGGGGAATCCTATCCTTCACTTGAGTGATGTTCTTCTAAGTCTCCCATAGACATCCATGCATGACTAAGTGAAATTTGACTTAAGTGGAAGTTAAGATTCACCACACAAAGACTAAAGGCTCAACAGAATAAACACAGGTATTCTCTTGCCCCTTTTGCCCCTGTTAGTATAGCACCTCTAACATGAATTACCCTCCTTGCTCCTCTTACCCTCTTTGCCCCTTTTACATTTACATTTCTGTCATTTAGCAGATGCTCTTATCCAGAGCGACTTACAGTTAGAAGTGTATCCCATCTAACGTTCTACTGCCCATCTCGCCCCTCTTACCCAGGTGGCCCAGCTGCCCCTGTCGGTGAGTGACGGCCGCTGGCACCACATCTGCATCACCTGGACGACGCGGGATGGCTTCTGGGAGGCATACCAGGACGGGGAGAGGCTGGGCACTGGGGAGAACCTGGCCCCCTGGCACCCAATTAAACCTGGAGGGGTGATCATCCTGGGACAGGAACAGGTGGGGCTCAGCCAGGCTCTGATGTACTCCCACCGGAGAGAGAGGGGGGGAGGGTGTGTGTGTGTGTGTTCCCCCTGGGGAGGGAGAGATGAACAGGGGAGAAGGGGGAAGCAAGGCTCTTGTCACGCTATCAACACCCCTTTACCATTACCTCACCTCTCTGCCTGCCTTAACCAGTATCAGCACACACAACACAACAGCATTCCCCGTGGGAGATACATTATTAGTGTGACACTCCAACAGATATCTCTATGACAGCACTTTACTATCTCTACGGCGATGTACTACAGTACACTGACTGTATAGATAATTCCCATTGGGACCCATTAATGTAACACTACATAGCTGTTGGGTCACATTGGTGTGACTACTTTGTTTAGCACGTGTGGTACTAGTCTATGTGGAAAGCTGTAGTGCATGTAGTTTGTCTTTCATGGGCAAAATTGCAATTGCAGAGTGAAATTACAGACGCACAGAGAAAACCAATAGCAGAGCAATAGATCTGTCACATCTATCAGGCATTATATTCAATTTATTCGATTGTCATTCTGTTCCGGCTTTAGCCAAATTGTTGATGTCTTTGAATTCTTGTTGAACGCAGAAACAATTAATCACCCAAGCTATGACGTTTCTGCATACTGATGAAATTTTAAACACAGTCCCTCTCCCTCTACAGGACATCGTGGGGGGTCGTTTCGACGCCACCCAGGCCTTCGTTGGTGAGCTGAGCCAGTTCAACATGTGGGACCGGGTCCTTCGGCCTGTGGACATCATGGGAATGGCAAACTGCTCCTCCTACATGCCCGGAAACGTTGTTCCCTGGATCGACACCAATGTAGAAGTCATGGGAGGAGCATCCAAGGCGGCGTTGGAGATCTGTGAGGACCGTATGTTCGAACCATAAAGCAGTTGGATGTGTAACATTGTTATGGCATTGGGTTTCGAAGGTTCCGGAGGATTGAGAGGTGGTTCTGGTTCCGCGCTCTCTGTGCTGCATCAGAAACACCGCTCAAGGAGGATAAAGGGCTCAACGGGTATTGACTTTGTTTACAGACCTATATATAGTAAATGGGTCAACTTTGGTTTTCCCAATGTTTTTTGGTGTGATTTTCCATGCTTAAGTACATGGCTCACAAGTTCATGCCCATTCCAACGTGATTCTAACTATAGGATTTTACAGAGAACCCACTTGAGACTGAGGACTCTATACTCTGTATTCTGTCTTTTTTTCCATTTGACTTAGTCATGTTTGAAAACAGCTCCTCTCTAAGGCATTTCAAACACTGATAATCGAGCACTGTACTGTATTCAGTGAATGTGAGCTAATATATAACCCATGGAAGCCTTCATTGTGTTGTGTGGACAGCCATTTCTGAGTTGCATGGCAAACTTCTACGGTACATGATTTGAGCTTGTGTTCCTTTGCAGTAGAAAGAATCCCCAGGTTCCAGAGAGGGCTATTGATGAGTATAGAATATTAAGGCAACAGGTGAATAGACCATTGACTTCTGATTTGGAGTCATTTTAAATGTGTGCATGTGTTTTGACCTGTGTACTGTACTGTATGTGTGTATGTGTGTGTATATGTACATGCATAGGTGTGTGTGTTTACTGTAATGGCAGTGTGTGTGTGTGTGTGTGTGTGTGTGTGTGTGTGTGTGTGTGTGTGTGTGTGGGTGTGTGGGTGTAAAAGGCCCTAGAGATTAGTGACGAGGACATTCACATTCTTGTAAATCTATTCTAATACCTCTCCTCCCTTTGAGCAGCTGCCATCCCAAGCAGCTTTGTGCGGTGGCCGGCCCAGGCAGGTTAAAAGCAAAGTCGGAAAGCTGCCGAGGACTGGCGGGAAGCCAGGAATTCAACGCTCTGAGCGCCACACTGAGGGAGTGTGGGTTGGAATGGGATGGGAAAGACTGGATGACCTTCAAGGAAGGATTTTATCCATAATCTGTGTTAGTAAATATCATGTTTGTCATATGAATGAGAAGATGAATGTGAGCTATTTTACTATCCCGTTGCAATGTATAATATAGGGGCATTTTGCTAGAAGCCAGAGAGACGCTATGAAACTGAAGATGATGACTGTGAAACTAAAGATGAGAAGGGATCTGAATGTTTCTGGTTGGATCAAGACATAAAGCACTGGAACACTTTGCTATGTTTCTGTTTGTAGAGGCAGAAAAATAACAATGCCTTTAATTTTCTTAAGGGTAAGAAAAAATTACCAAGGTCTGAATTAATATTGTGCTTCATTCCAGTCCATTTAAACTACAGTGATTTGAAATGTGGTGCAGAAGATAGACGTGTGTCAAGTTTGCTTCTTCAACACTGTTCACACTTGTTTTACTGCAACACAATACCACAATGCCTGTCAATTCAACCCTTATCTGGTGATGGAGAGTGCAGAGGACTATCCTGATGTTAGGAAACAAATGGACGTTCATCTCTTCCTTTCCTTTGTGACATCTTGGAAAGATATATTTCTGGAAAAAAAGAACAGCAGGATTCTGAAAATTTCTGATGGCCTTTGAGAATGATAAAATGCAGTAATGTTTTAAAGGGGTACACACTTATCATTTTAGAACATTTAACTTTTAAAAGTTATTCCACACATGAATGTCCTTTTATGTGTTATATAAATGTAACTGAAGGTTTTATTGTATTTTATTAGCATTTCTGCTCATGAGTTAGTTTGTTTGCCTGCACTGAATCACTATTTAAATCAGAATATTAGTGAAAGAAGACCATCTTCTTTTAAAATGTTCAATTGCCTTTTTTTTCTGCACCGAATGTGCTTTTTGTTCGTGGATTATTCAAACCATAAAGCTGGAATCTGGTGAAACTGCCACGTCCGTTTGTGATATCACAATAACAAAGAAGTTACTGCAAACAACGAACACTGAATTTAACCTTGGACATCATTGCACAATTATTATTATTTATTTTTTACAATGCGGCGTAACAAAACAATAACAATGGTGGTGGGATGGCCAGTGGTGCTGCTTTCCCCTACTGTGGATTCCATCTTTAAGTTCAGCAAATATCATTTGTATTTTTTTTTCTACAATGCAACCTTGGAATTGTGAAAAGATAAATGAGAAACAAAAAATTATTCAGCTGTTGCTTTAACCTCATCTTCATCTACCATTTATGTTCTGTGTCTCCATGCAGTGTGGTTGGATGTCCTCTTGCACCTAATAAAATATTCAAAATCCAAATACGAACAATTGCCTGAAAATCGTGACATCTGAAAGAGTTCAAGTGTTGAACAGATTCACAGGTCAGCTGCGGTGTGCAGTGGAGGCTGGTGCAGGGAGAAAGGGGAGAATGGACCTCCCTTGTAATATTGAAAGACATGAAAGATAATGCAACATATTTAAAACCCTCCTTGTAATCAAACTATACTAAATACTGTATACTCACATGTGTTGGCTATTTCACTGTAGTAGGAATATATATAGTCCCATGTGAGGATAAACATGATAATGTCCAGTAAAATAGTAGCCTTGTCCTGTTAAGGTTACCTAGGGTCAGTAGCTATTCATAATGCCTTATTAAAATGACTACCCTTCTATCAATACAGATTACTCATACCAAAACACATCCAAAAATATGATAAATCCCTCATGTTTCATAAGGCTTGTAAACTGCCAGAACGTGATTGTACACTTCGTAACACAATATTGTCCTGTCTTATTTGTCACACAAAGACAGTAGAGGTGTCATGTTGTGTGCAATGAGTCCATGTCGTCTTCAGTCCTGAACAAACCCAGAGGATATGAATGGATGTTTTCTCTCTTTCCCCCTCTCTCTCTCTCTCCATCCGTGGAATGTTATCAACAGCAGAGAAATCCTCTGGCTGGCAGCCTTCCAGGTGGAAATGAAAAATCGGCCTCAGTGGATTATGGGAAGCAGCAGTGGTAATGTAGGGCACGTTACATTGCGTTCGAGAGCTCTCCTCTCCTCTTTCCTTGTTCTCTGCTGGCGCTGTCACGGTTGGCACTATTGCTTAATTCATGTGTTCCTGCAGCACCCCAGGGTTTACATTGTGATTGCATTGTAAATGATGCCCAATTACTGACTATAAACAAGAGGATGGAAATAGTAGTTCAGTAAATTATAGTTTTTTGACAAGTGCTGTGGAGATGGAGGTAGAGCACTCTGCTTGAGAATTAAGGGGGATAATTAAACTCTGAACTTACATTTCCAATATGGTCTCATAAGAATATGTAAAAATAATGACGTTTTACTATTGTAGTCAGCTACAGTATATGTCATACAGTGACATATTACTTGTCTACACTATGACTGGCCGGCCGGCCAGTGGAGAAAGAGCTATTTTTCAATCTCAAAAGATTATTTCCAGGTTTCTTCCTTCTTTCTTTGCCAACTGTTGCTAGGGGAATATTCTATTGTTGAGTTTAAAACTGGGTTTTGTGATGTATTCTGCGACAAATGACAGCACTACCTACACAAACCTATGCAAATCTAATTCAGATTGGCATGTAGCTAATACAGCTCACAGATGTAGAGGGAGATGTGTACATTTTTGTACCCAACAATGAAATGATTCATCTGGATCTTTGAGAGAGTGGGAACGTGCTGCTGCTATTTCCCCCATAGGAATAGACTTAGGGGGTTCAGCACTAGTCACGATAGTACAGTATTAATGGAAGGAATGGCAAGGAATTAAACGAAATAAGTGCTAGAGTAGATGCAGATGTAATGACACCTACTTCAGGCTAAAAGTGCATCACTTGAAAGGGTTTAACTCAATGTTATTACCCAGTAGGCCAGTCGCCCCACTCCACTTCCCAAGCACAATGGATGGAGCGTTGGCTACGTATATTGCTCTGCGGATGACATTGGCACCCGAGGCTCACAATTACTTGGCAGATAGTTTATTAAAGCTTTGTATTCTACTCCTACACACTCACATACAACACACATGCATACAGACACACACACAGAGTCACACACACCCTCGATGGTGGGTGTTCGCGCTATGCATTTTCAACGGACCCAAGGTTGTGTTGGAGTGTGTGTAGCTGTGTGCATCCAAGTCTAAACCCTGTAATTAAAGTCAATCAGCGTCGGGCGTATTTGATCATCGGTGGTAACGGCATCCCATCACTGCTAGGTGAAGAATAGAGATTTAAAGGGCTCAATTAAAGAATTATAGCGCTCTCAGACAGACGGTCCTTTGAGGAGACGAAGAGAGCGAGGACTAGACGAGACCCGGCACTTCGCTTCGTGACCGGGAGATAAAACTTGATTTCAGACTGGAGAGAAGCTCCTTTGGCCCTGGTGATTATTAGAGTCTGCAGGATAAAGGCATTGAACAGCAGTAGGACCTCTCCAAGGCATTGCATTGCAGACTATAGAACTAGGTTTTGGTTTGTGCAGCCTGCTGCCGTTTTTTAGGCTACTTGGATCTCTCCGACTATTAGGCAGACCCACACACCGCCTTCGGCCTCAACAGCTCTCACGAAATGAGGATTCATAAAGAACTCTTCAGATTTGCTGCCATTTTGTTTTTAAATTAGCCTATTTTTCTAAGCACCACCCTTCTCTTTTATCTGAGCTGTTCATATTTTGTTAGTTTGTGTGTTAAAAATAAAAAAGGGAAGCAGAAGGCATGAAACCAGAAATACATTAATGTTACTCTTTAAAACACTCAAATTAATGTGACTCAACAATGTAATTCAAAAGATAGTACTGTGTAATGGCGGGAAATGAAAGGTTGAACTTCTGTAGATTTGTGCTATGTCTCAATTTAGAAAAAACATCAGTAATAACACATCATTACAGTGACATACTGTATAAATCATATGTCAGCTTGGGTGACATATAAGTAACTTCAACAGTTAAATGTCATTATTTTGAACATTTCTAATGAGAACATGTTGGACACTTACTTTGATAAGTTTAGAGGCAATGCACATTCATCAACGCTTCATAAATGTGTCAGCTGTAGCCCAAGACAACCATACAGACAATGATCATGTTGTGGCCTCATTAGAAGTTTTCTATTTATTTCAGCAATTAGAAAAAACGCTGCCATTTTAATCACTAACCATTGGTCCATATGAAATCGGAAATTGGATTTCTTGATCTTTGATTGGATTTTGATACTGCACCACTTTGATCATAATTACCTGGAACAAAGACAGACAACATGAGAAGGATTTTAAAGCCAGGATGAGTGGCTTCTTACAGAGAGAGAGAAAATGTTTGAAATGTTGTTTTCCAGGAAGTGCACACATCTAAATCACGTGTAATTTACATATTTCTGTAACATCTTGATAACATATTTTAGTGTCTGTGTGTCTTTTTTAGTGTATCTATTTTGTATTTATATGTTTATGTATTTGCTGGGGGAAACAAATGTCCCCTTTGGGGGATTAATAAAGTACTATCTTATCTTAGATAGCAGCTCTCAATAACATTTACATTTACATTTACATCATTTAGCAGACGCTCTTATCCAGAGCGACTTACAAATTGGTGCATTCAACTTATGATAGCAAGTGGGACAACCACTTGAAGGATTACTTTATACTATTCCAGGTATTTCTTAAAGAGGTAGGGTTTCAAGTGTCTCCGGAAGGTGGTCAGTGACTCCGCTGTCCTGGCGTCGTGGGGGAGCTTGATCCACCATTGGGGTGCCAGAGCAGCAAATAGCTTTGACTGGGCTGAGCGGGAACTGTGCTTCCGTAGCGGTAGGGGAGCTAGCAGGCCAGAGGTGGATGAACGTAGTGCCCTCGTTTGGGTGTAGGATCAGAGCCTGAAGGTAAGGAGGTGCCGTTCCCCTCACAGCTCCGTAGGAAAGCACCATGGTCTTGTAGTAGATGCGAGCCTCAACTGGAAGCCAGTGGAGTGTGCGGAGGAGCGGGGTGACATGAGAGAACTTGGGAAGGTTGAACACCAGACGGGCTGCAGTGTTCTGGATAAGTTGTAGGGGTTTAATGGCACAGGCAGGGAGCCCAGCCAACAGCGAGTTGCAGTAATCAAGACGGGAGATGACAAGTGCCTGGATTAGGACCTGTGCCGCTTTCTGTGTGAGATAGGGTCGTACTCTGCGAATGTTGTAGAGCATGAACCTGCAGGATCGGGTCACCGCTTTGATGTTAGCGAAGAACGACAGGGTGTTGTCCAGGGTCACGCCAAGGTTCTTTGCACTCTGGGAGGAAGACACAATGGAGTTGTCAACCGTGATGGCGAGATCATGGAGCGGGCAGTCCTTCCCCGGGAGGAAGAGCAGCTCCGTCTTGCCGAGGTTTAGCTTGAGGTGGTGATCCGACATCCACACTGATATGTCTGCCAGACATGCAGAGATGCGATTCGCCACCTGGTTATCAGAAGGGGGAAAGGAGAAAATTAATTGTGTGTCGTCTGCGTAGCAATGATAGGAGAGACCATGTGAGGATATGACAGAGCCAAGTGACTTGGTGTATAGAGAGAATAGGAGAGGGCCTAGAACTGAGCCCTGGGTTACACCAGTGGTGAGAGCACGTGGTGCGGAGACAGATTCTCGCCACGCCACCTGGTAGGAGCGACCTGTCAGGTAGGACGCAATCCAAGAGTGAGCAGCGCCGGAGATGCCCAAGTCAGAGAGGGTGGACAGGAGGATCTGATGGTTCACAGTATCAAAGGCAGCGGATAGGTCTAGAAGGATAAGAGCAGAGGAGAGAGAGTTAGCTTTAGCAGTGCGGAGAGCCTCCGTGACACAGAGAAGAGCAGTCTCAGTTGAATGACCAGTCTTGAAACCTGACTGGTTTGGATCAAGAAGGTTATTCTGAGAGAGATAGCAGGAGAGTTGGCTAGAGACGGCACGCTCAAGAGTTTTGGAGAGAAAATAAAGAAGGGATACTGGTCTGTAGTTGTTGACATCAGAGGGATCGAGTGTAGGTTTTTTGTGGAGTGGTGCAACTCTCGCTCTCTTGAAGACGGAAGGGACATAGCCAGCGGTCAAGGATGAGTTGATGAGCGAGGTGAGGTAAGGGAGAAGGTCTCCGGAAATGGTCTGGAGAAGAGAGGAGGGGATAGGGTCAAGCGGGCAGGTTGTTGGGCGGCCGGCCGTCACAAGTCGCAATATTTCATCTGGAGAGAGAGGGGAGAAAGAAGTCAAAGCATAGGGTAGGGCAGTGTGAGCAGGACCAGTGGTGTCATTTGACTTAATAAATGAGGATCGGATGTCGTCAACCTTCTTTTCAAAATGGTTGACGAAGTCATCCACAGAGAGGGAGGAGGGAGGGGGAGGAGGAGTAGGATTCAGCAGGGAGGAGAAGGTGGCAAAGAGCTTCCTAGGGTTAGAGGCAGAGGCTTGACATTTAGAGTGGTAGAAAGTGGCTTAGCAGCGGAAACAGAGGAAGAGAATGTAGAGAGGAGGGAGTGAAAAGATGACAGGTCCGCAGGGAGTCTAGTTTTCCTCAATTTCTGCTCGGCTGCCCGGAGCCCTCTTCTGTATAGCTCGCAATGAGTCGTCAAGCCACGGCGCAGGAGGGGAGGACCGAACCGACCGGGAGGATAGGGGACATAGAGTGTCAAAAGATGCAGAAAGGGAGGAGAGGAGGGTTGAGGAGGCAGAATCAGGAGATCGGAGGGAGAAGGATTTAGCAGAGGCAAGAGATGATATGATGGAAGAGGCGAGAGTAGCGGGAGAGAGAGAGCGAAGGTTGCGACGGCACATTACCATCTGAGTGGGGGCAGAGTGAGTAGTGTTGGAGGAGAGCGAGAGAGAAAAGGATACAAAGTAGTGGTCAGAGACTTGGAGGGGAGTTGCAGTGAGATTAGTAGAAGAAAAGCATCTAGTACAGATGAGGTCAAGCGTATTACCTGCCTTGTGAGTAGGGGGTGGTGGGGGGGTCAAAAGAGGAAAGGAGTGGAAAGAAGGAGGCAGAGAGAAATGAGTCAAAGGCAGACGTAGGGAGGTTAAAGTCACCTAGAACATCCCTGTGTTGTCTGACCACAACCACGCAACCAACGTTATAGTCAATACTCAAATTTGTGACATTTATTTTTACGCTGCCGTTGCAGCAAATATTAATACTTGTTTTGTTGCATTATGATGTCATGTTGACTTATAAGACAGTCACGGGTCACGGCACTGAGGCAATCAACTCAAAGGCAACAAAAGTTAATCTGGAGATATAAGACTATCCAGTGTAATATAGTATATGAGAGATGGAGAAGCGTAGTGTGATCCTCTAGCTCTCTGTGGAAACTATTGCGTCTACATCTGCCTGGTAGGCTGAGGATCCTACATCCACCTGGGAGGCTGAGGATACTACATCTGCTGGTAGGTTGAGGATACTACATCTGCTAGTAGGCTGAGGATACTACATCCGCCTGGGAGGCTGAGGATACTACATCTGCCTGGTAGGTTGAGGATACTACATCTGCCTGGTAGGCCGAGGACACTACATCTGCCTGGTAGGCTGAGGATACTACATGTGCCTGGTAGGCTGAGGATACTACATCTGCCGGGTAGGCCGAGGATACTACATCTGCCTGGTAGGCCGAGGATACTACATCTACCTGGTAGGCCGAGGATACTACATCCACCTGGTAGGCCGAGGATACTACATCCCCCTGGTAGGCCGAGGATACTACATCCGCCTGGTAGGCCGAGGATACTACATCCACCTGGTAGACTGAGGATACTACATCCCTCTGGGATGCTGAGGATGCTACATCCCCTGGGAGGTTGAGGATACTACATCCACCTGGTAGGCTGCGGATGAGGGCATTAACTAGATCACTGGATCTATATCACTAAATACTGGACCGGACTGTTCTGTACACCCATCCTACTCACCTACCCACCGTGCCTATTGCCCAGAGCCTGGAGGAGATTACCAATACACTGACCTGGGGTCAACTTGGGATACACCTCACACACACACACAAAGGCACACACACCCACACACAAAGGCACACACACACAGGCACACACAAGGGCACACACAAGGGCACACACAAGGGCACACACACACACGCTTGCCCTGGGACGGTTAAGCCCTCTCTCTGCTGTGACATTTACAGATCATCTGACTTTCATCAGGAAACAGATCTGCCCCCGACCGTAAAGCCATTTAAGTGTTTATTTATAGAGCCTGCTCAACTGTTTATGAATGTGAATTTCCTGAGCTCCCTGGTCGGTCAGGGCCCTGGACCCATCTCACTCAGAATCAAGCCATACAGGAGAGTTTTCCCCGAGCAAAATACCAGAATGAAGCTTATAGAAGGGGCGGGGGATGGATAGACATGGTCACAGAGATTCTATAATATACAGTGGGGAAAAAAAGTATTTAGTCAGCCACCAATTGTGCAAGTTCTCCCACTTAAAAAGATGAGAGAGGCCTATACTTTTCATCATAGGTACACGTCAACTATGACAGACAAAATGAGGAAAAAAAATCCAGAAAATCACATTGTAGGATTTTTTATGAATTTATTTGCAAATTATGGTGGAAAATAAGTATTTGGTCAATAACAAAAGTTTCTCAATACTTTGTTATATACCCTTTGTTGGCAATGACACAGGTCAAACATTTTCTGTAAGTCTTCACAAGGTTTTCACACACTGTTGCTGGTATTTTGGCCCATTCCTCCATGCAGATCTCCTGTAGAGCAGTGATGTTTTGGGGCTGTCGCTGGGCAACACGGACTTTCAACTCCCCTCCAAAGATTTTCTATGGGGTTGAGATCTGGAGACTGGCTAGGCCACTCCAGGACCTTGAAATGCTTCTTACGAAGCCACTCCTTCGTTGCCCGGGCGGTGTGTTTGGGATCATTGTCATGCTGAAACACCCAGCCACGTTTCATCTTCAATGCCCTTGCTGATGGAAGGAGGTTTTCACTCAAAATCTCACGATACATGGCCCCATTCATTCTTTCCTTTACACGGATCAGTCGTCCTGGTCCCTTTGCAGAAAAACAGCCCCAAAGCATGATGTTTCCACCCCCATGCTTCACAGTAGGTATGGTGTTCTTTGGATGCAACTCAGCATTCTTTGTCCTCCAAACACGGCCGAGTTGAGTTTTTACCAAAGAGTTCTATTTTGGTTTCATCTGACCATATGACATTCTCCCAATCCTCTTCTGGATCATCCAAATGCACTCTAGCAAACTTCAGACGGGCCTGGACATGTACTGGCTTAAGCAGGGGGGACACGTCTGCCACTGCAGGATTTGAGTCCCTGGCGGCGTAGTGTGTTACTGATGGTAGGCTTTGTTACTTTGGTCCCAGCTCTCTGCAGGTCATTCACTAGGTCCCCCCGTGTGGTTCTGGGATTTTTGCTCACCGTTCTTGTGATCATTTTGACCCCACGGGGTGAGATCTTGCGTGGAGCCCCAGATCGAGGGAGATTATCAGTGGTCTTGTATGTCTTCCATTTCCTAATAATTGCTCCCACAGTTGATTTCTTCAAACCAAGCTGCTTACCTATTGCAGATTCAGTCTTCCCAGCCTGGTGCAGGTCTACAATTTTGTTTCTGGTGTCCTTTGACAGCTCTTTGGTCTTGGCCATAGTGGAGTTTGGAGTGTGACTGTTTGAGGTTGTGGACAGGTGTCTTTTATACTGATAACAAGTTCAAACAGGTGCCATTAATACAGGTAACGAGTGGAGGACAGAGGAGCCTCTTAAAGAAGAAGTTACAGGTCTGTGAGAGCCAGAAATCTTGCTTGTTTGTAGGTGACCAAATACTTATTTTCCACCATAATTTGCAAATAAATTCATAAAAAATCCTACAATGTGATTTTCTGGAGAAAATAAATCTCAATTTGTCTGTCATAGTTGACGTGTACCTATGATGAAAATGACAGGCCTCTCTCATCTTTTTAAGTGGGAGAACTTGCACAATTGGTGGCTGACTTTATAATATCATATTTTCTTTAATTCTGTGGGTGTGGTTAGTTTGGGTCAGAAAAACTATTACTCATGATGACCATGTCATTTCTGGTTGGAAAGAAAGGCCTCAACTACTATTATAACCATATACATACAAACCATGTATGATATCATTGGTGATACCTGGGAATAATACGTGATAAAATACAAAGCATTTGCTCCTTGTGACATGACATTACAGCAGGTTTTCATCGCAGGTTGCCATTTATTGAGATGACTTATGTACTGGAGGCAGCTCTGCAGAGTGGTCCCTAGCTGGAACATCCAGAAGTCATAGAATCTGATTTTAAACCTAATCCTAACCTTAACCCTATCTTTAACCACACTGCTAACTCTAATGCCTGAGCCTAAGCTTAAATTATTCTTTATTAGAGAATTCTGTTATCACAATTTCAGACTCCATCTTTTATACACACACGTCATACAAAAATCCCACCCCTCTTTAGGCAGGTTGTAGTTTTCCACTTGAAAACTGCTCTCCTGACCATCAGGTCACACACACACACACACATACACACACACACACACATGTTCTTATCATAGTCTCTCTCCTCCCTAAATTGGGAGGCCTCTTTATCTTGGTTTCTCAGTTGTCTGACAGTTCTCCTTGTCCTTTGTTGTCTGGTCTAACTCCTACTCACATTGCTAAATAGTAACACAATGTCATAATCTTTACTGGTCCTACACTCACACATTACCAGGTAGTAGATTCTAACACATCTCACACAGTTTCGAAGTGTATTACAGTTTTTGCCTATTGCTTACACACTTTTTGCAGAATTTGGCTCATTATGTCAAAACTCAACACACAAGCCAATCAGACATAGCACTTGGAGATTAACAACTCACATATATGCCAAAATGAAACACTGCAATCAAAACTTAACACTCCTTTCTAAAAAATGAAATTCTTGCAACAAAACCATACACACAAGCAACATTTGAATTACTCTTTCATATCACCAGCAACACACTGATGGGCTTTATATAAAACACTGCAGTCTTTGTGTTTCTATTTTTATTGTCATTTTATTGTCATTGTCTTCTGTAAAACTCAAAAGTAGAATTTCTGCAGTAATCAAACAGTATTTACAAAAAAGTATTTACAAAAAAAACTAACATTCTTACAGAAATTACAGTTTTTTCCAACTGCTTACACACGTTTTCAAAACTATGTCTCCTTTTTTCAAAACTCTACACACAATTCCCAAAACTGCACACACAAAATGCAAAATGCCTCACATCTCCTTCAAAATGTAACACTGCATTCAAAATGCCGTAAACACATGTCAGAATGAAGCATTTGCATCAAATGGCAAACACTTCTTTCATAATAGTACATTTTTGGATATACCATGTAAACACTGTTGTTCTAAATCTAAAGCTCTTTGGTCTTTCATAGGCTTATATCTACATTTCAATACAATGTTCTACAGTGAAAGTAATCTGCTGAGAGGGGTAACAAGTACACTGTAAACACCAATGCAATGTAGAAACAGAAAATATTTATTAGGCCAAACATTACTGTTGTATACAGTAGCACACAACAAAACCATAAACATATGTAAACCAAAAGTATATTCTTTAGAATACAGTAAAGAACACAATTGTGTGTGTGGGGTCCCGGGGGCAGTCCAGGAATTGGTAGGGGGTGGGCAGTCACCAGTGCTAAACTATGCTTCATCTCTTCTCCGGGCTGGGTCTGGCCACAATACTTTGTCCACATCACAAGATACGTTTTCTCTTGCCAAACATCGAGGGAAGTATCTCCCTAGCATGGCGTATCCAACCTTGGACAGAGGCAACCTCTATGTCCCCACATGCGTCCTCCATTGCCTGGAGAAGCGGCATGCGGGCATAGGGTTGGCAATCATACACTTTCCAGCGCCAGGCTGAGAAGAATTCCTCTATGGGATTTAGAAAAGGTGAATATGAGGGTAGGTACAAAACTACAAATTGTGGATGGGTGGCAAACCAGTTTTGGACCAGAACAGCTCCGGTGAAAACTAACATTGTCCCATATAACCACAAATCCAGCAGGCTCCTGATCTGGATCAGGGACAAGCATTGTGTAAATTGCATCCAGAAAAGTGAGCCTATGGCCGGTCTTGTACGGACCCAGTGTGGCATTGTGATGGAGGACCCCGTTTTGAGTGATGGCAGCACACATAGTTATATTACCCCCACGCTGTCCAGGGACATTGGTAATTGCCCTCTGTCCTTTTACATTTCTTCAGCGGCGCCTGGTTTTGGTGAGGTTGAAGCCAACCTCATCCACATAAATAAATCTCCTTCCTTCTCTTCTTTGCCCTCGTCCTCTTCTTCCTCTTCCTCTTCCTCTTCATTTTCCTCTTCCTCCTCCTCCTCCTCTTCCAACACTTCGTCTTTGAATTTGTCCTCGTTGTTGTCCCCTGCCTCTCCCTCCTACTCCTCTTGCTCTCTGTCCATTGTTGGCATCCATTGTTCAAAACAGGTAATCTGACCTTTGACCTATTTATAGGCCTATACTACAGTAAAGCAGTGATTGGTTAGTGATCAGTTAAGCAATTAGTGTTTGCACATGTGAAGAGTGTGTGTGTGACCTGGTGAATAAGTGTAGCATTTTGAATGGTTGTGTTTGGAAAAGGAAAGCAAGTCACTTCCTGTTAGATTTTTTGTGTTTTAGGTAGAAAATTGTGTGTAGTGTTTTGAAAAAAGTGTTTTATGCAATTGACAACTGAGTCAAAGGCTGAGAAATAGCTTATGGTTTTGGAGATTTGGTGTGTAGTTTTGCACTTTGAGTGAGAGGTTTCAAAAATCGTGTGACATGAAAAGATTTTGTGTGTAAGCAGTCGGAAAAAACTGTATTAACATCAAATTTAGCAACAAAACAAAAGTAAAAAAACAAAACAATTACTGGATAAATTGCTATTGGGGGAAAAAACATATACATCACAGGCGATGTCCTCGTGGGCTAGGCATCGGGGAAAATATCACCTTGTGTGCCTAATCCACCCTTGGATTGATCCCACCTCAATGTCTCCACATGCCTCTTCCATTGCTTGCAGAAGAGTCATGCGGGCATGTGGTTGCCGATCATATACTTTTAACCGCCACGCTGAAAAGAATTCCTCGATTGCATTTAGAAAGGGGATGTAAGGGGGCAAGTATAAAACTGTGAAATGATTATGGTTGTTGAACCAATCTCGGACCAGAGCAGCCCGGTGGAAACTAACATTATCCCAGATGACAACAAACCTGGGCTGCTGTGGTCTGTCCTGCACAACTGCATGTAGTGCATCTAGAAATGCAATGATCTGTCCTGTATTGTAGAGACCTAGAGTGGCATGATGATGCAGGACTCCTTGGACACTAATTGCAGCACACAAGGTGATATTTCCCCCACGCTGCCCAGGGACATTTACAACAGCCCTTTGTCCAACTACGTTACGGCCCCGACGCCTGGTTTTGGCCAGATTGAAGCCTGCCTCATTCACGTAGATGAACTCATGCGGCATCAAACTCCAGAATTGTCTGTAACAGAAAATATTGAATAGTGTTACTGAAAACACATACAGTAACTACAATGTCTATATTTTCACACAAGTAGGGGCTGGGTTGGGTGAGTATAGACAAAAGCTACAAGCTACAGGCAGGGCAGGTGGCAGCATAAACCCTCATTCCCACATCACAATATATAGTATGTAAAGTAAAGTGACACATACCTGCACATAATCATGGCGCAGATCCTTGACCCTGACACTGTTCCTCTCAAATGGCACCCTGTACAGCTGCTTCATTCTGAAGTTATGTTTCTGTAGGATGAGACTTGTAGAAATGCTGTTGTTGAATATTGTTGAATTCATTTCCATTTGCAATTATGCGTTGTTGCAACTCACAAAGTCGGATTGCATTATTTTCTCGCACCATTTCAATGATGGCCAGCTCTTGTTGTTGAGTGAAGAGCCGTTCCCTTCCACCTTGAGGAGGTCGTCCAACCATTCTGTAGAAAATGCCACCACAAGATGTCATTGGTTAGGTTATTTTTCACATACTGTACTTTCAAACTGTACACAGTACTGCAACATCACAATGGTATTCCTTTACATATACAGTACTTCACAGCACTACCCATTTTTGTATAGTATAGTTAGTACAGTAATACTGTAATATGATACAGAATCATGTGACACATACAGTAGGTACAGTCTGGAGTAGAAACTTGAAGATATACCTGTTCTCCAGTCGGAATGTCCTTATTATCGATGCTACTGTGTAGCGACTGAGGTTAGGGTGGACTCTTTGCCCAGCCTCCCTCATGGACAGGCCATGATTTATCACATGGTCCACCAGAGTAGCCCTGATGTCATCTGATATACGCCTCCGCACTGGTCCTCGTCCTCTTCCACGGCCTCTTCCACATCCGACTCCTCTCTCTCTTTGTCCTCCTCTTACTCTGACTCTCATTGCCTCCATGCTTGCAAAGTTCTAAAAATGGCTCACCTGAGGCCTATTTGTAGTGCTAAGGCTCAGACTGATACTGATTGGTGTTCTGTTTTCTGTGCAAGTGTTTTCAGGTGTGTATGTAAGTGCATACAATTGCCAGATAAGTTTTGCATTTTGAACAGAGTGTTTTCCCACTGATAACAGGTGATTTCGTTTTTGAACAAAGTGTCTAATGTAAGAAAACGTGGGTAGTGTTTTGCAATAAGTGTGTTACAGAATTGCAAACAAAGTGCAAAGTTGACATTGTGTTTAAGCTATGGTTACTGTCACACCCTGGCTATGGGACTCTAGTTGTTGAGCCAGGGTGTGTTTGTTCTATGTGGTGTGTTTCTATGTTGGGGGTTCTGGTTTGTTGTTTTCTATGTTTGCCTTAGTGACTCCCAATCAGAGGCAACGAGTGTCAGCTGTTCGTTGGTTGTCTCTGATTGGGAGCCATATTTAAACTGTCTGTTTTTCATTCGGGTTTGTGGGATTTTGTTCCGTTAAGGTTTGTGTTGTGTATAACTTCAGGACGTCACGCATCGTTGTTTATTGTTTTTGTGTCGTGTTCAGTACAAATAAAGTATGTACGCTTATCACGCTGTGCCTTGGTCCGCTTCCTGTAACGATCGTGACAGTTACACTGTGTTTAAGGTATGCTACAAGACGTTTAGGTATTGAGGCTTTGGTCTAAGCATTCGGTTTTAGTGTGTAAGCAATGGGCAAAAACTGTAATTAGTCACTACTAAGAAAGTACTAATCATACTTAAAACAAGAACATTTCACAACTATATTTAAGGGTGGAACATTTAGTCATTACTTTTAACCGGTATATATTTTAATTTCTATATCAATTCCATCCCAATAAATGTCAACTTGCGTTTTCATCATATTAAAGCACGGTAGTGAGCGAATGGATGGCAGAGGGCCAGAGACAGACAGGTAAGGTACTGTGATTTGCCCAAGATCAACCTCCCAGCTGCACAAGGTCAATCCACTCTCACAGTCCCATATGTTCCTCCTATGGACTCTGGTTGGGAGAGAGGGCCCAGGAGGCTGTGTGGAACAGCTGGGCTTTCATGCGTGTGCTTTGCCTGGTGATAGGTTGCTGGTGATGGGTGGCTGGTGATGCATGTGGCATTGGTGATTGTTCAAATACAGTAGGTATGTTTTGTGGAGGTGGCGGATGTAGGGTTGTGTGTGTGTGTGTGTGTATGCGTGTGTGTGTGTGTGTGTGCGTGTGTGTTGGAAGTGTTTTGGGTACCTCAGTCATACGTGTGTTTCGGTAAATACATCTTCTCTACAGCTGTGCAAAGAACTAGAAGTGATTGTCCCAGATATAGAAGTAAGGAGTTACTATGCATGAATGAACACATGCATTGAACAACACATTCTCACACACAGTGAAATGGAAGTCAAAACAAGTGAGTGCCTGTTAATTGTCATTGTAGAATATATTTCAGTCAGACTTTATGGAAAGTAAACATTGAGGCAGATGGCTGAAACATGGCACAGTAGGTACAAGTTGAAGTGTGGACATGCACAGCTTGGAAGAGCTGTGTTGCTGCCCATCATCCAATCTACACTGTCCTCACGGTGCCCACTGTGCCCATGATTGATGTGAGTGGGTAAGTCTGACTCAGTCTGGATGCCACGGCTCCTCCAGGAGACTCAAGGGGAACTTGAAGCTAACAGATTCTACATAATGAATAACTGGTAGGTCGTACTCTACTCTGGAAGTTGTTTTTCTCAAGGTAGCACAGCATGTAGCTTGAGTGTCGGTTGGTTCGTGGGGAGCACGAAAATACCCTGCCTTTGCCTAGAAACTCGATGTAGGTTTTGAAAATAACAGTTTTTTTACTTTTAATGCTACCCTGTGATGTCACAGAGAGGTGTTTTTTTAGGACCTTCTTATCTTTTTAACCACAGATCACAGAAACTCGCTGTTTTCACATATGTAGACACTGGTTTGGTGCTGGAGATTATATGAGGTTCAAAAGTGGCGGAATTGCCCTTTAACTACACACCCTCTTCTACAGCCAATCACAAGGGATCATTTATTATTTCCGCTAGCTTTGGAGAGGCTGCCCAAAATAGTATTCTGTGTAAACATGTCACCTGCACTTTCTCACACACACACACACACTCACACACACACACACTCACACTCTCCCACCCCAACCCCCACACACCTCAAGAGTACTTCTTCACTTCCTCTACTGTATCTTCCTCTTAACAAACCCCACAGAGTGTACTCTCCCTGATTCCCCATTCACTATCTGTGATGGCTCCTCTGACGACTATCTTCCACAATGAGGATCACACAGGCTGCTCTTGACATAATATCTCTATGAAAGAGGGAGCGGCAGTGGGAGTATATCTCTGTAAGGGGCTCCTTGCATCCTTGCATCGCCGGGAACTACCTCATTTCTTATCTATCTCATCTGTGTGTGAGTGAGGTCCTCAGCTCACCCCAGTACAAGCAGAATATTTCATACACACATCTTAAACATTAAAGAACAGTGTTCTATTGAAATTCTCTTTCAGTCACCCACACAGAGAGAGATGCGTGCGTGCGCACACACACCCACACACACTGTCAGACAGTCAAATGAAGAACGTGCATTGTTCACATGGAGAGTTTTGTCATGTGTTCAGCTCCTGCCGTCAAAACAACATTTGTGATCAAACGAGAGGGAAGTAAGACTTGAAACGCAACAAGTGTCCCTTGTCTGTCACACGTCTGCTTTGAACATACAGTAGTTAGCTATCTCCATGGGTATTGGACCACAGTAATTAGCCTGAGCCTATGAGGAAAAACAAGCTCTCAGAATTAGTAAGCGGTTGCCGTCTGCATGAATGGCAGAAAGGGAAGCGATTAATAGTGTAAAAACCCTTTCACAGTCATAAAGCATCTCATATGCTGATCTAGGATCAGGTCCCCACTGTTCATTTAATCATATTCATTATGATCTAAAAGGCAAAACGGATCCTAGAACAGCATTATTGACACTTCATGAATACGGTCTCAGGACTCCTCAATGATCAATGATCTCTTTGTAGTCAGACAGACAGCGCTCCCTCTCAAGTCTGAAAACACTACTGAGGATCCGTTCGATGCAGCTAGCTGTCTGTGACTGTAGAGTTGGTTGACACGATCAAAAATACCAAATTCCAGGAGGATTTCCATGTAAAGTGTTGTAATTATCATATCTCTGTGGCGCAGACGAGCCATCTAAACGGATTCACCTCTGTGTTTTCACATGCACATAGATTATAGGCTACGACAAGGCAGGCATTCAATGGCAATGAAGTCAATGTAAGTACACTATTAGAAAAAAGGTTTCCAAAAGGGTTCTTCAGGTAGAACCATTTTTGGTTCCGGGTAGAACTCTTTTGGATTCCATGTAGAATCCTCTGTGGAAAGGGTTCTACATGGAACTCAAAAGGGTTCTACCTGGAACCAAAAAGCGTTCTTCAAAGGGTTCTCCTATGGGGACAGCCGAAGAACCCTTTTAGGTTTTAGGTAGCACCGTTTTGTACAATGGAAATGTGCTGTAGCTGTGCTTGACTCTAGTTGACTCTCGAATCTGAACACTGCTGGTTTAAACCTTCATTCCCAAGCAGTCCCAAAGTGCTAAAAGGGATACCTTGGGAATGTGGCCCTTTATCTACATCCCCATAGCAGATACCATAGACTTCCAGTCATTGCGCTAACGCTAGTTAGCATTGGCTCGCGGAGACTATGCAGAGAAATATCACAGATAGATAGGGGAAACCTCTCGAGTCGCACAAAATGGAATATAACGTTGCTGAAAACGTTCATAATGACACAATTGCATGTGTACAACATCTAAAGACCTGCATCACTATACTGAGAGTGTTGCCGTTTCTGAGGGGACATATTTGTGTGTTTTTGGAGCTTTTGTTGATGTTTTTCTCTAAGCCCTGACACTGTAGAACGAGCATGAAGAAGTAATAATAATATAATATATGCCATTTAGCAGACGCTTTTATCCAAAGCGTCTTACAGTCATGCCTGCATACATTTTACGTGTGTATCACTGGTTGGTGTAAGTTTCTCAAAAACAAGTGAAATTGCTAAAAAAAGTGTCTGCACTCTATAAAGTCAACTTCTCCTTTAAGGCAATTCCTTGTGGAGACTGATCTCTAGGGTCATTTTCAATTACTTGCTTGGAATAATCGCTGATCTAACATGACTGGGTTGGTGTAACATGCTGTTATGGAACCCCTGCTGTCAAATCAAAGTTTATTGTTCACATACTCAGATTTGCAGATGTTATCTGAGGTGCAGTGAAATGCTTGTGTGTCTAGCTGCAACAGTGTAGTAATAATACCTAGCAATACAAAACAATACGCACACAATACAAAAAGTAAAAATAATGAATATAAGAAATATCAGAACGAGCAGTCAGTGTCCGGAATATACACTACATGACCAAAGGTATGTGGACACCTGCTCGTCAAACATCTCATTCCAAAATCATGGGTATTAATATGAAGTTGGTCCCCCCTTTGCTGCTATAACAGCCTCCACTCTTCTGGGTAGGCTTTCCACTAGATGTTGGAACATTGCTGCGGGGACTTGCAGAGCATTAGTGAGGTCGGGCACTGATGTTGGGCGATGAGGCCTGGCTCACAGTCCCAAAGGTGTTCGATGGGGTTGAGGTCAGGGCTCTGTGCAGGCCAGTAAAGTTCTTCCACACCGATCTCGACAAACCATTTCTATATGGAACTCGCTTTGTGCACGGGGGCATTGTCATGCTGAAACATGAAAGGGCCTTCCCCAAACTGTTGCCACAAAGTTGGAAGCACAGAATCGTCTAGAATGTCATTGTACTGTATGCTGTAGCGTTAAGATTTCCCTTCACTGGAACTAAGGGGCCTAGCCCAAACCATGAAAAACAGCCTCAGACCATTATTCCTCCTCCACCAAACTTTACAGTTGACACTATGCATTGGGGCAGGCAGCGTTCTCCTGGCATCCGCCAAAACCAGATTAATCCGTCGGACTGCCAGATGGTTAAGCATGATTCATCACTCCAGAGAACGCGTTTCCACTGCTCCAGAGTCCATTGGTGGTGAGCTTTACACCACTCCAGCCAATGCTTGGCATTGTGCATGGTAATCTTAGGCTTGTGTGCAGCTGCTCAGCCATGGAAACCCATTTCATGAAGCTCCCGACGAACAGTTATTGTGCTGATGTTGCTTCCAGAGGCAGTTTGGTACTCGGTAGTGAGTGGTGCAACAGAGGACAGATGATTTTTACACACTTCAGCACTCTGCGGTCCCATTCTGTGAACTCGTGTGGCCTTCCACTTCGCAGCTGAGCCGTTGTTGCTCCTAGACATTTCCACTACACAATAACAGCACTTACAGTTGACCGGGGCAGCTCTAGCAGGGCAGAAATGTTACGAACTGACTTGTTGGAAAGGTGGCATCCTATGACTGTGCTATGTTGAAAGTCACTGAGCTCTTCAGTAAGGCCATTCTACTGCCAATGTTTGTCTGTGGAGATTGCATGGCTGTGTGCTCGATTTTCTACACCTATCAGCAACGGGTGTGGCTGAAATAGCCAAATCCACTAATTTGAAGGGGTGTCCACATACTTTTGTATATATATATATAATGAGTAGTTACTGTATATAGGATGACCCATGACTAGAATACAGTATAAACATACAGTATAAAGTGGGTAAAGCAGTATGTAAACATTGTTCAAGTGACCAGTGTTGAATGACTCTATGTCTGCTATTGGGCTGTGTTAGATCAGTGGTTACCTCAAAGAACGGAGGGATGGGAGGAAGGAAGGAAAGAAGGAGAAGGGTTGAGGCGTTCCATACCCCCAAATGAATCTAACTAAACGAGCCCTACATCTGGCTCTACCTTGTTTACTAAATGCATTTGAAAATAATATATAGCTGGGGGAGAGCCCCAGACTCATCCTCCAGAGTGGATCCCAGTGGACTTTCCATCAGCGTTAGTTCACTCATGTTATGAAATGTTCACACTGCAAGGCTCTCACTGCAATATTATCAAAGCAATCACAGAGGCTGGGGCTGTATGCCCCCACTGGCAGGTTGGCTGTCTGTGTGCATTGGTGCAAGATGTATTAGCTTCTGAATGTCAATACCAGTCATCCTAAACGTGTCATTTGTCTGTGAGAAAATATTGTTCATCGATAGGAATGAATCTCAGATTACTCAATGTGTTACAACATTTTAGCTTTGAAGTGGTCTATGCGGGAGAGGGCCAGTCTGTTTGGGTGGGCATGGAAATTATGGAATGGATGTAGCGTTGATGAATGCAGAAATAGTCTGGCATTCTGGCTAGCTTTGAAACAGTCTGGCATGGATAAATCAATGCTCAATAAATGAAATGGGGATTTGTTTGGTGCTAACTGCTCCATACACATACATTCATTTCAGATGTGATATGATACAGAACTCTTTCAATACGCTTTTATTATAGGGGGGTATTCAAGGTTACTATTTGAACAGGGCACTGCATCTAGGAAACCATAGAATGAAAACAGCCACTGCTTTATAACACAGAAAAATACAAAATAGCTTTCAGGGTTACCTTCTCCTCGAGGATATGTAAGGCACACAAGTTTGAAGGAGGCAAAGAAGTTTTTGTAAAAAAAATACATATTAAGTTTGAGACATTTTTCAACTAAAACAACAGCAAATTGAGCATCCTAGAGAGGTAAGTATACACCTTGAAACAGAGACACAAAAGGCTATTCTATATTCTATTTACTTTAATGCTGTGCCTTGAAATTCTTCTCCTCTAATTAAGTGGTGGCTGTACTTCTGTACCTTTCCATGACTGGTTGATGAACCTCAGAATCACAGCTTCTCGTGTCTAAAAGTGCACTCTAATCGAGTGGGCTATGCAATTTTGAGAAGATGGCTGCCGCACTGAGTGTTCTCAGAGCATGGATACAGTGCCTTAATGTACTCCCTTTTCAACAAAAATCTGTATTTTGCCAGTGGTCTAATAATTACTTTGTTGACAGCAGAAATAGATCCAAGCATAATGGGTTGCTGCTTGCTGCCTGTGTTCTGCTTGCAGCTCAGTTCATCTCATACTAACTAGATCTCACTGTTTTCATTGCTGGAGGTACAGCACGATGTGTCCTGATGCTTGGTGTTCCTCAGATTGGACTGGGTTGGGAACGGGTTGCAAGACTTGCATATTAGAACACTCAGTTTTGCAAATTACTCCATTTAGATCATTTTGAGACAGATTACAAATGGACCAAAAGGTTACAAAGAACATGTGAAGAACTTGGACCAAAAGGTCACGAAAAATAATCATATTGTACTACTGTACGTGTTGGACACACTGTTACACAGTCTAAGACAGAGGTCTCCATACTCAGAGGACTGCTGTGAGTGCAGGATACTGCTTCAACCCAACATAGCTGATCAAAATGATCAATTTATAATGGCCTCCATCTGGATCACCTTTAGTGGAATCAGATGTCTTAGTGCTAGGCTGGAACAAACACCTGCACACACTATAACCAACTAGGACTGGGATTGGGAGAGGTGTATGGGTAGGTGCATTGCGTAAAATACACAAGTATTTCAGGACTGGCTAATTTCGGTACTGACTGGATCCTAGTTGTCACATAAACAATACGCAAAGTTTCATCCTAGGTGTCATTTCACTCACTGCTGCTTTATCAAACATTTATGTGAAGAAAGGCAAGAAAAGCAAGTCTCAATAGGAGCTAGGCGGCCTTGCTGGATTAACAATAGTTAGGCGCTCTTTTGAAAGCTAACTGCTTTTGCACTATCAGCACCACTGTCAGTGTCTATTCACTCAGCACTGATGGAAACTCGTCCTTGAGTTAGACAGCAAGATGTAAACAATGAGAGAGGGAGAAGACAATGAGGGTATGGAGATCACCAGCCTGCTTGGACAAAACTGTGGAACAAAACAGTATTGTGGAGTTACAAATGGTTTTCACAGAAAAATATATCACTTCTGGTATGACAATAAAGTTTTTGTTAATTCATGGTGAATGCAGTGACTGGAATTGTTGTGTTGGAGTGTTAGGAAAGGACAAAATAAGCTTTTGGTTTATAGAAGTTGAAAAATTTATTCACTCACTAACTGTAAGTCGCTCTGGATAAGAGCGTCTGCTAAATGACTAAAATGTAAATGTAAGTTGTACAATGAATAATATTGACATTTTGTTCAGAGTTCACAGTCCATCATTACTTTAAGACATGAAGGTCAGTCAATATGGAACATTTCAAGAACTTTTAAAGTTTCTTCAAGTGCAGTCGCAAAAACCATCAAGCGCTATGATGAAACTGGCTCTCATGAGGACCGCCACAGTAATGGAAGATTCAGAGTTACCTCTGCTGCAGAGGATAAGTTCATTAGCGTTACCAGCCTCAGAAATTGCAGCCCAAATAAATGCTTCACAGTGTTAAAGTAACAGACACATCTCAACATCAACTGTTCAGAGGAGACTGTGTGAATCAGGCCTTAATGGCTCGAATTGCTGCAAAGAAACCACTAATAAAGGACACCAATAAGAAGAAGAGACTTGATTGTGCCAAGAAACATGAGCAATGGACATTAGACCGGTGGAAATTTGTACTTTGGTCTGGAGTCCAAATTGGAGATTTTTGGTTCCAACCGCCGTGTCTTTGTGAGACGCGGTGTGGGTGAACGGATGATCTCCGCATGTGTATTTCCCACCTTAAAACATGCAGGAAGAGGTGTTATGGTGTGTGTGTGTGTGGGGGGGGATTGCTTTGTTTTTCAACAGGACAATGACCCAACACACCTCCAGGCTGTGTAAGGGCTATTTTACCAAGAAGGAGAGTGATGGAGTGCTGCATCAGATGACCTGGCCTCCACAATCCCCAGACCTCAACCACATTGAGATAGTTTGGGATGAGTCAGACCACAGAGTGAAGGAAAAGCAGCCAACAAGTGCTCAGCATATGTGTGAACTCCTTCAAGACTGTTGGAAAAGCATTCCAGGTGAAGCTGGTTGAGAGAATACCAAGAGTGTGCAAAGCTGTCCTCAAGGTAAAGGGTGGCTATTTGAAGAATCTCAAATTTAAAATATATTTTGATTTGTTTAACACTTTTTTGGGGTTACTATATGATTCCATATGTGTTATTTCATCGTTTTGATGTCTTCACTATTATTCTACAATAAAGAAAAACCCTTGAATGTGTAGGTGTTCTAAAACTTTGGACCGGTAGTGTATATATATTATCCTATATCAGCCTAACTGTATGTGCAGTACTGCAGTATGATCAATTTGATCATAAAGCTGTTACATCTGCACTGAGGCAACCCGCTATTAATAATATCTATGCATAGGCCATTTACTTTCAAAAACATCCAAAAAATGTGAAGGTTTTCATGATGTCATGTTAACTGATTTACTCAGTCCAGAGGTGCATTCCAAACCACATTGACAAAACCTTGAGGTAATAGCGCCTCAAGGACTTTCCATTAATTACACAAAGAGAGAGACGTCTTTCCCATTCCAACAGAGTGTGTGTGAGATCCGCGAAAGGTGAATTTGTTATTGTTTTCAAACCGAGGAGAGGAGCATCCAGCGTTGTGGTAAAAAAAAATTGTAGACCTAGTACATACTCAGCTGTTCTATCGAGCGTGCAATGATGTCTGAGGGGGGAAAGAACAGTGTTCGTTGTTTGAAGTAACGTCTTTGTTGTTGTAATATCGCAAATGGACATGGCAGTTTCACCGCAACGGATTCCAACTTTAATATCGATTCAGGAAATAATAAAGCATGTCATTGTCATCTGAAAGCAAAATGGCGGTGTGGGAATACAATAGTCCAAATAGACCCAGAGGCCCTGGACTCATATCACATTCTATCCTATCTGCTCTGGGTCTCTCCCTGGGCACAAACTCCAGGCTTCGACTTCAACTGACATTTACAGGCAAAGGTTCTGTCAATTTAATTTTTAAATCTATATGCATGGTATTTCTCTTCCTCTCCTTGATTTGAGGGTAAGTGAACCAAATAGATGTGTTAGTGTTGTCAAATCACATGCCCAAAAGTGATGCAATGCATGTAATAGTCATAGCAAATCCAGCATAGGGGAAAGATAATACCTTTCTAGGCAAGCAACATCTAACAAGGGAAGGCCAGAAATGACCTTTAGATCGTTCCATGTAAAGGTTGAGTGTTCAGACTATGTTCTAAAATTAGATTACTTTGTTTTAGGCTAGATGTTCCCGCACACACTCTCCTACAATCATCAGGCACTGAGAATTGAACTGTAAAAACGTGGCAGCGACTGACATCTGGTGGATAGTGATGGAACTGTATGTTGTTGTGGTAATTTCCCAGCCAGGGACAGCAGATACCTGTTGGACAGATAGGGACAACATACACTGCTCAAAAAAATAAAGGGAACACATAAACAACACAATGTAACTCCAAGTCAATCACACTTCTGTGAAATCAAACTGTCCACTTAGGAAGCAACACTGATTGACAATTCATTTCACATGCTGTTGTGCAAATGGAATAGACAGCAGGTGGATATTATATGTAATTAGCAAGACACCCCAGACCACTTCTCAGTTCCTATGCTTCCTGGCTGATGTTTTGGTCACTTTTGAATGCTGGCGGTGTTTTCACTCTAGTGGTAGCATGAGACGGAGTCTACAACCCACACAAGTGGCTCAGGTAGTGCAGCTCATCCAGGATGGCACATCAATGCGAGCTGTGGCAACAAGGTTTGCTGTGTCTGTCAGCGTAGTGTCCAGAGCATGGAGGCGCTACCAGGAGACAGGCCAGTACATTAGGAGACGTGGAGGAGGCCGTAGGAGGGCAACAACCCAGCAACAGGACCGCTACCTCCGCCTTTGTGCAAGGAGGAGCAGGAGGAGCACTGCCAGAGCCCTGCAAAATGACCTCCAGCAGGCCACAAATGTAAATGTGTCTGCTCAAACGGTCAGAAACAGACTCCATGAGGGTGGTATGAGGGCCCGACGTCCACAGGTGGGGGTTGTGCTTACAGCCCAACACCGTGCAAGACGTTTGGCATTTGCCAGAGAACACCAAGATTGGCAAATTCGCCACTGGCGCTGTGTGCTCTTCACAGATGAAAGCAGGTTCACACTGAGCACATGTGACAGACGTGACAGAGTCTGGAGACGCCATGGAGAACGTTCTGCTGCCTGCAACATCCTCCAGCATGACCGGTTTGGCGGTGGGTCAGTCATGGTGTGGGGTGGCATTTCTTTGGGGGGCCGCACAGCCCTCCATGTGCTCGCCAGAGGTAGCCTGACTGCCATTAGGTACAGAGATGAGATCCTCAGACCCCTTGTGAGACCATATGCTGGTGCGGTTGGCCCTGGGTTCCTCCTAATGCAAGACAATGCTAGACCTCATGTGGCTGGAGTGTGTCAGCAGTTCCTGCAAGAGGAAGGCATTGATGCTATGGACCGCCCCGTTCCCCAGACCTGAATCCAATTGAGCACATCTGGGACATCATGTCTCGCTCCATCCACCAACGCCACGTTGCACCACAGACTGTCCAGGAGTTGGCGGATGCTTTAGTCCAGGTCTGGGAGGAGATCCCTCAGGAGACCATCCGCCACCTCATCAGGAGCATGCCCAGGCGTTGTAGGGAGGTCATACAGGCACGTGGAGGCCACACACACTACTGAGCCTCATTTTGACTTGTTTTAAGAACATTACATCAAAGTTGGATCAGCCTGTAGTGTGGTTTTCCACTTTAATTTTGAGGGTGACTCCAAATCCAGACCTCCATGGGTTGATAAATTTGATTTCCATTGATCATTTTTGTGTGATTTTGTTGTCAGCACATTCAACTATGTAAAGAAAAAAGTATTTAATAAGATTATTTCATTCATTCAGATCTAGGATGTGTTGTTTAAGTGTTCCCTTTATTTTTTTGAGCAGTGTATAATGGATTAGATGTCCTTGGCCCTGCCCTAGTACTCTTCTGACTTTATTCATGGAGTGATTCTCCACTGCATGTCAGACAGACCATTACTACGCTGTCGAAGGTGACTTCACTCCCGTTTTATTGCTTACCTCCCTTGTTGATTGTAGGCTAATCACGAGCATGTCCTGAATCAGCGTTCGACATAGGCACTATTATGGTGATTTATGTGGCTTGTTGTAGTTCTTAGTGATATGAATATTCTCTTCACTTGTAAATTAAATATGACCACGTCAAGGATACGCTTTTTGGAACTTTATCTAGATTTTTGGCTCCATTCAAGTAAAAGAGCCGGAACATTTGGCTCCCAAACAGCTCTTCGTTGAAAATGCTTATGAATTGACCTAAAACCATGAAAAGAAAATGCTAATCTCCAATGTACAGCCCAGAAGGTAGGCTACCATTATGTCAGATCGTGAAATGCGTGTTCAAATACATTTGTACCGGGCCAAATTATTAGATGGCCTGAAAAACAAAAACAAAAAATAGTAGCAATATGCAAATCAGGGAGCCAAATGAACGGTTCTTTCACCCGATGCGATTCGGCTCCCGACGTTCAGCAAAAAGATCCGTTCAAAAAGAACCGTTCGTCCGCGAACGACCCATCACTATATTATGTCAGGTTGCAGCAACAGGTTTGAGCCTGATAAAGCTTTGTTTCTCAATTTATCGAGACTGCTAGCAGGGAATTAGGCTAGGCCTATGTTTATCTATGAGTGGGAAAGAAACGGAAGGTTAGCCTAAATAAATGGTGTCCAATGTTTTTCAATTATTAATCTTTGTATTGATAAATAGGATATGGATTATAATTATTCCATAGATTATACATTTTCTGCCCACGTGGTTGGCCATTGGTCGCCTCCAGGGAGCGCCCTTCTACCTGCCAGTGTCCACTGTAGACTGTCACCTTTCATAGCGCTCTAATGAATGACGTCGAACAATAACACCATGCCCGCCTACCTTTCCTACCAACTGACTCACTGTTAATCGAAGTAGAAGTTTGACAGCTCAGCTTTTACCCAGACAGTCCTTTGAGAACGCACGGTTGCGCTTCACTTTTGCCTTCGGAAGAAATTGTCTCTCACTTTTTCATTAACGACTACTGTAGTTGGGAAAGCCAGGTAAATAGGATCTTTCTCGGCAGGCTATGCGCTGGTTATGAGGAATTCGATGAGTCGATAGTGTCACTTTTATTTATTCTGTCTGGGGAGTCTATTCGGACATTTGTATTGTTTTTAAACGGCGCCTAAAGGGATATAACCATGTCGAGGGATCCAGAAGAAGTGAACAAGCTCACCGAAAGTACATACAAGGTAAATTAACGTGTGTATTCTAACAGATGCGTCCTCGAGCTCGGCGATTCATACGAGACATTGTGTTGCTTGAATCAATATGCCATAATTAACTGTGAATTAACCTTTATGAGGTACCATAAATGGTTGAGCTTTCCCCGGGTAAACACCTCCCATATAAACACCTTCAATGTTGTTTTACTACGTAGGGTAATAACTTCCTCAGTTGTCAGAAGTTGGCTGAATTCCGAAAGTGGTGTTGATAACAGGTTGCTCACTACTTGTGTCACACCCAAATACTGTAGACCTATAGCCATAGGGACTAGAGATACACTATATACAGTACAAGTCAAAGGTTTGGACACACCTACTCATTCAAGGGTTTTTCTTTATTTTTACTATTTTCTACATTGTAGAATAATAGTGAAGACATCAAAACTATGAAATAACACATATGGAATCATGTAGTAACCAAAAAAGTGTTAAACAAATCCAAATATATTTTAAATATGAGATTCTTCGAAGTAGCCACCCCGTGCCTTGATGACAGCTTTGCACACTCTTGGTATTCTCTCAACCAGCTTCATGAGGTAGTCACTTGGAATGTATTTCAATTAACAGGTGTGCCTTGTTAAAAGTTAATTTGTGGAATTTCTTTCCTTAATGCATTTGAGCCAATCAGTTGTGTTGTGACAAGGTAGGGGTGGTATACAGAATATAGCCCTATTTGGTAAAAGACCAAGTCCATATTATGGCAAGAACAGCTCAAATAAGCAAAGAGAAATGACAGTCCATCATTACTTTAAGACATAAAGGTCAGTCAATACGGAACATTTCAAGAACTTTGAAAGTTTCTTCAAGTGCAGTCGCAAAAACCATCAAGCGCTATGATGAAACTGGCTCTCATGAGGACCGCCACAGGAAATGAAGACCCAGAGTTACCTCTGCTGCAGAGGAAAAGTTCATTAGAGTTAACTGCACCTCATATTGCAGCCCAAATAAATGCTTCACAGAGTTCAAGTAACAGACACATCTCAACATCAACTGTTCAGAGGAGACTGGATGAATCAAGCCTTCATGGTCGAATTGCTGCAAAGAAACCACTACTAAAGGACACCAATAAGAAGAGACTTGCTTGGGCCAAGAAACATGAGCAATGCAGATTAGACCGGTGGAAATCTGTCCTTTGGTCTGAGTCCAAATTTGAGATTTTTGGTTCCAACCACCGTGTCTTTGTGAGACGCAGAGTAGGTGAACAGATGATCTCCGCATGTGTGGTTCACACCGTGAAGCATGGAGGAGGAGGTGTGATGGTGTGGGGGTGCTTTGCTGTCAGTGATTTATTTATAATTCAAGGCACACTTAACCAGCATTGCTACCACTGCATTCTGCAGCAATATGCCATCCCATCTGGTTTGCGCTTAGTGGGACTATCATTTGTTTTTCAACAGGACAATGACCCAACACACCTCCATGCTGTATAAGGGCTATTTGACCAACAAGGAGAGTGATGGAGTGCTGCATCAGATGACCTGGCCTCCACAATCACCCAACCTCAACCCGATTGAGATGGTTTGGGATGAGTTGGACCGCAGAGTGAAGGAAAAGCAGCCAACAAGTGCTCAGCATATGTGGGAAATCCTTCAAGACTGTGGGAAAAGGATTCCAGGTGAAGCTGGTTGAGAGAATGCCAAGATTGTGCAAAGCTGTCATCAAGGCAAAAAGTGGTTTCTTTAAAGAATCTAAAATCTAAAATATATTTTGATTTGTTTGACACTTTTTTGGTTACTACATGATTCCATATGTGTTATTTCATAGTTTTGATGTCTTCACTATTATTCTACAATGTAGAAAATAGTAAAAATAAAGAAAATCCCTTGAATGAGTAGGTGTGTCCAAACTTTTGACTGGTAGTGTATGCAAAAGTATGTGGACACCCCTTCAAATTAGTGAATTCGGCTATTGCCGACAGTTGTATAAAATCGAGCACACAGCCATGTAATCTCCATAGACAAACATTGGCAGTAGAATGTCTTTACTGAAGAGCTCAGTGACATTCAACGTGGCGCTCTCATAGGATGCCACCTTTCCAACAAGTTCGTAAAATTTTTGCCCCGCTAGAACTTCCCCAGTCAACTGTAAGTGCTGTTATTGTGAAGTGGAAACTTCTAGCTCAGCCGCGAAGTGGTAGGCCACACAAGCTCACAGAACTGGACCGCCGAGTGCTGAAGCGTCTTTCCTCGGTTGCAACATTCACTACCGAGTTCCAAACTGCCTCTGGAAGCAACATCAGCACAATAACTGTTCGTTGTGAGCTTCATGAAATGGGGTTCCATGGCCGAGCAGCCGCACACAAGCCTAAGCTCACCATACGCAATGCCAAGCGTCAGCTGGAATGGTGTAAAGTTCGCCGCCATTGGACTCTGGAGCAGTGGAAACGTGTACTCTGGAGTGATGAATCACGCTTCACCATCTGGCAGTCCGACAGACGAATCTGGGTTTGCTGGATGCCAGGAGAACGCTACCTGCCCAATGCATAGTGTCAACTGTAAAGTTTGGTGGAGGAGGAATAATGGTCTGGAGCTGTTTTTCATGGTTTGGGCTAGGCCCCTTAGTTCCAGTAAAGGGAAATGTTAACGCTAATGCATACAATGACATTCTAGACAATTCTGTGCTTCCAACTTTGTGGCAACAGATTGGGGAAGGCCTTTTCCTGTTTCAGCATGACAATGCCCCTGTGCACAAAGCGAGGTCCATACAGAGGTAGTTTGTCGAGATTGGTGTGGAAGAACTTAACTGACCTGCACAGAGCCCTGACCTCAACCCCATCGAACACCTTTGGGATGAATTGGAACACCGACTGCGAGCCAGGCCTAATCGCCCAACATCAGTGCCCGACCTCACTAATTATCTTGTGGCTGAATGGAAGCGAGTCCCCGCATTAATGTTCCAACATTTAGGGGAAAGCCTTCCCAGAAGAGTGGAAGCTGTTATAGCAGCAAAGGGGCGGACCAACTCTAACTGCAGTTAGAGCGGCCCTAGCGAAGATACAGTTAATTTCCTGCAATTCTACACATTTTGCCATGGGGTGTAGAGAAAATGTTTCAGTTTTAAAGCAAGTTTGCTACAATTGTACACATTTTGCCATTGGGTGGAGACAAATGTTTGCAGTTTTTAATTACAGTGCCTTCGGAAAGTATTCAGACCCCTTGAGTTTTTCCACATTTTGTTATGTTACAGCCTTATTCTAAAATTGATTAAATCGTTTTTTTTCTTCATCAATCTACACACAATACCCCATAATGACAAAGCAAAAACAGTTTTTTTGAAATATGACATTTACATAAGTATTCAGACCCTTTACTCAGTACTTTGTTGAAGCACCTTTGGCAGTGATTACAGCCTCAAGTCTTTTGAGTATGACGCTACAAGCTTGGCACACATGTATTTGGAGAGTTTCTCACATTCTTCTCTGCAGATCCTCTCAAGCTGTCAGGTTGGATGGGGAGCGTCGCTGCACAGCTATTTTCAGGTCTCTCCAGAGATGTTTGATCAGGTTCAAGTCCGGGCTCTGGCTGGGCCACTCAAGGACATTCAGTGACCTGTCCAGAAGCCACTCCTGCGTTGTCTTGGCTGTGTGCTTAGGGTCGTTGTCCTGTTAGAGGGTGAACCTTCACCCCAGTCTGAGGACCTGAGCGCTCTGGAGCAGATGTTCATCAAGGATCTCACTGTACTTTGTGCTCTAGGTCTCTGTCAGAGTGACCATCCGGTTCTTGGTCACCTCCCTGACCAAGGCCCTTCTCCCCCGATTGCTCAGTTTGGCCGGGCGGCCAGCTCTAGGAAGAGTGTTGGTGGTTCCAAACTTCTTCCATTTTAAGAATGATGGAGGCAACTGTGTTCTTGGGGACCTTCAATGCTGCAGAAATGTTTTGGTACCCTTCCCCAGATTTTTGCTCTGACATGCACTGTGAACTGTGGGACCTTATATAGACAGGTGTGTGCCTTTCGAAATAATGTCCAATCAATTGAATTTACTACAGGTGGACTCCAATCAAGTTGTAGAAACATCTCAAGGATGATCAATGGAAACAGGATGCACCTGAGCTCAATTTCGGGTCTCATAGCAAAGGGTCTGAATACTTATGTAAATAAGTTATTTCAGTTTTTTATCTTTTATAAATTTGCAACTATTTCTAAAAACCTGTTTTCGCTTCGTCATTATGGGGTATTGTGTGTAGATTGCTGACGATTTGTATTTATTTAATCCATTTTAGAATAAGGCTGTAACGTAACAAAATGTCGAAAAAGTCAAGGGGTCTGAATACTTTCCGAAGGCACTGTATATCTGATGATCAATGGGGCCCCCGGTCGGTAATTCGACCATGCTTAGCCTGCTACAAGCTTAGATAGCTTGCCGTTAGATTAATTTACTAATCTAAACATTTTTAGCGGACATGGGCTAATCAAGTGACTGTCAGTGACTGACAGAACAAGAGATCTGCTGATGCACAACCAAATTTTGAGAATTGATCCGTGGGCTGCCACCTGTCTAGAGGAGATATGCATGGAGGAATGGGCCAAAATATCAGCAACAGTGTGTGAAAACCTTGTGAAGACTTACAGAAAACGTTTGACCTGTGTCATTGCCAACAAAGGGTATATAACAAAGTATTGAGAAACTTTTGTTATTGACCAAATACTTATTTTCCACCATAATTTGCAAATAAATTCATTAAAAATCCTACAATGTGATTTTCTGGATTTTTTTTCCTCATTTTGTCTGTCATAGTTGACGTGTACCTATGATGAAAATTACAGGCCTCTCTCATCTTTTTAAGTGGGAGAACTTGCACAATTGGTGGCTGAATAAATACTTTTTTCCCCAACTGTATACCCTTCTTCATAGTGTAGCCCAGCTTTGATGTATTGTCATGATTTCATCGGCTACACTTGCCGTCAGGCTGGGTCTTACTCTGGGTGGTTAGATAGAATAGACAGAATAGAAAGCAGAAAAACTCCCCCTCATTGTTCACTCCCACCACATTTAATCATTTTTTATCCCATCATTATTTCCCTAATGTCCATTGACCACGCACCAACTGTGTCAGTTAATGGCCTCTCATTTTGACAGATGAGTAGGTGGTATGAAATCTATTGCTGGTAAGGCTCTGTCTTTTCGGGGGGAAAAAACAGTTTCTCTCAGTCTCTCTTGTCTCGGGTTCCTTTTTCTACATTTGAATATCACAAATGCTACTTAGTGTTATATCAGATAGAACAACATACAATTACACTAAGTGTTACAGTATCCACATCAATGGATCAATTTGACACTTGTCAAAGCCTTTGGAAAAACATAATTATTTTTTTCACTCTTCAGTCATACCCATTAATTAACCCCCTATATCTGGTGGCCGAGCTACAGCGGTGTTTGTCAGACTGAGACATTCTGAAAATCTGTCTTCTCACGAAAACATCCAGTGCATTCGGAAAGTATTCAGACCTGTTTACTTTTTTCACATTTTGTTATGTTACAGCCTTATTCTAAAATTGATTAAATTGTTTTTTTCTTCCCCTCGCCAATCTACACACAATACCCCATAATGACAAAGCAACAACAGTTTTTTAGAAATGTTAGCTAATTTATTAAAAATAAAAAATTGAAATATCACATTTATATAAGTATTCAGACCCTTTGTTGAAGCACCTTTGGCAGCAATTACAGTCTTGAGTCTTCTTGGGTATGACGCTACAATCTTGGCACACCTGTATTTGGGGAGTTTCTCCCATTCTTCTCTGCAGATCCTCTCAAGCTCTGTCTGGTTGGATGGGGAGCGTTGCTGCACAGCTATTTTCAGGTCTCTCAAGAGATGTTAGATCAGGTTCAAGTCCAGGCTCTGGCTGGGCCACTCAAGGACATTCAGAGACTTGTCCCGAAGACACTCCTGCGTTGTCTTGGCTGTGTGCTTAGGGTCATTGTCCTGTTGGAAGCTGAACATTCACCCTAGTCTGAGGTCCTGAACACTTTGGAGCAGGTTTTCATCAAGAATCTCTCTGTACTTGCTCCGTTCATCTTTGCCTCGATCCTGACTAGTCTTCCAGTCTCTACTGCTGAAAACATCCCCACAACATGATGCTGCCACCACCATGCTTCCCCGTAGGGATGGTGCCAGGTTTCCTCCAGACGTGACACTTGGCATTCAGGCCAAAGAGTTCAATCTTGGTGTCATCAGACCAGAATCTTGATTCTCATGGTCTGAGAGTCTTTAGGTGCCTTTTGGCAAACTCCAAGCGGGCTGTCATGTGCCTTTTACTGAGGAGTTGCTTCTGTCTGGCCACTCTACCATAAAGGCCTGATTGGTGGAGTGCTGCAGAGATGGTTATCCTTCTGGAAGGTTATCCCATCTCCACAGAGGAGTTCTGTCAGAGTGACCATCAGGTTCTTGGTCACCTCCCTGACCAAGGTCCTTCTCCCCCGATTGCTCAGTTTGGCCAGGCGGCGAGATCTAGGAAGAGTCTTGGTGGTTCCAAACTTCTTCCATGTAATAATGATGGAGGCCACTGTGTTCTTGGGGACCTTCAATGCTGCAGTAATGTTTTGGTACCCTTCCCCAGATTTGTGCCTCGACACAATCCTGTCTCGGAGCTCTACGGACTATGCCTTTGACCTCATTGCTTGGTTTTTGCTCTGACATGCACTGCCAACTGTGGGACCTTTATATAGACAGGTGTGTGCCTTTCCAAATCATGTCCAATCGATTGAATTTACCACAGGTGGACTCCAATTAAGTTGTAGAAACATCTCAAGGATCATCAGTGGAAACAGGATGCACCTGAGCTAAATTTTCGAGTCTCATAGCAAAGGGTCTGAATACTTATGTAAATAAGGTATTTCTGTTTTTTATTTTTAATACATTTGCAAGAATTTCTCAACCTGTTTTCACTTTGTCATTATGGGGATTTTTATTTATTTAATCCATTTTAGAATAAGTCTGTAACGTAACAAAATGTCGAAAAAGTCAAGGGGTCTGAATACTTTCCGAAGGCACTGTCTGTAGCGTCTGAACGGTTTGGCCTACAGATGAGACTCTCACGAACATGGCGGTGTTCTCCGTTTTGCTCTATCATGCTCACAAGACTCGTCTGAAGGTAGCCTGGTACCAGTAAAAAAGAAAAAAAACATTGTACCCCAAAAAAAGTTGTTAAATATGGGTCAAAATATAATACAAATTATTTCCTGATCTTTCTTATACCTCTCAGATATAGGACAGACACTTTAAAACATACTTCCTTTTGATGTATTTTTCCATGTATGAATCTGTTATTCAATGCGTTTCTATGGGCTAATAGCAGTAAGGCCAAATTCAATGTTTCATCAAATATATATACTTTTTAATGTTGATACCTAAAGGGGTCCTAATATTACATTTTACATTTTAGTCATTTAGCAGACGCTCTTATCCAGAGCGACTTACAGTTAGTGAGTGCATACATTATATCAAATCAATCTGTATTTATATAGCACATTTCAGACATGAATGCAACGCAATGCGCTTCACAGGAAAAATTGTTAAGACTCTTAAGGATTATTAGCTATTACTGTGTAACACTCACAGTGCACACACTCGACAGGTTGTTGAGTGAAAGGGTGTGTGCTCTCTCTCTCTCTCTCTCTCTCTCTCTGCGATATGAAAGAAAGGAGGAACAAGTGGATGCCTTGATGTGCCTCTCACTGGCATTTAACTCCACCTGAGAGAGCTAGACTTTGGTCCCCTCAGACAGTCAGAACACCTTTTAGCTCCTCTCTCTCCTTGAGGTGATGATGAAACAGAGGGAAAACTGTCCACAGGTTTAATTATTTAGCTGCAGGGTTTGACTATGGTAAGATTAGACAGCCTCCCTCTCCTACTCCAACATCACCTGTTAGGTCTCAATGGTATGCAAGTCAACTGAGCTGCTCCTGACTGCTTCTCATGCTTATTAACATGGGTTTTATTCCTAATATGATGTGAGTACATGCAAAAGAGGACCCATGAGGGTTGAAATTGTCCTATTTAAAATATTACCTGGGAGCAAAGCAGCATTATGCATTTTTTTTTTTTACCCCCTTATGAATAATAGAGACCTGCTTGAGCATAGTAATGGATGAATTATAACAGGCATATCTATTAACTGCCTATGTATTACGTATCATAACATACATATTTGCCGTGCTCTCTAAAATAAGAAGTTTACTGCCAAACCAGTTGACTCACCAGTGAATTGCATACCGTCTACTATTCATTGTGTAGTCTACTGTTTACTGTGTCACTTTGCATAGCCATAACATACTACATTGCACTGCACTGTATTCTCCTCCTGCTTTGTTCATAGACAATACTGTACGGATATGCTACTATGGTTTTAGATATCATTTCCCGGATAACATTCTTGTGTGTAACTCACCCTTAACTTTCCAAACAGTAAAAATAGTTTGAAAGGTAAACATGATATAACAGGGCACGTCATTAATAAATAAGAAAGCTGTCATATAAGAGATAAAAGAAGAAGTATGTACAGGAAGGAAGACCCCTGAGACAATGATCATGATCCCACAGAGAATCAATTATATAGGATGATAACGGAGCTGACATTAATGGTCCTCAAGGATCCATACCAGTCAAATCCATTGTCATTGTATTGAATGGAGGCTCCTGGGAAAATGAAAATATGACAGAGACCTCTGAGAGAGACCTTGGGTTCCTGATTTATTGAAATCCATTGGAGCTGTCAATCAAAAAAGCCTCTTGACATTGGAAATTACCTCTAAACATGCATAATAACATGCGGTCAAGGAAGATATATGTAATTGATAGATCTGGCATCTCTCTCTCTCTCAGATTTTGTATTTCCATCTACTCCCATGTTCTGTTTCATTTCTGTCTCTGTCTCAGTCAGAGGAATGGCAGTGTTGCAATTGGAATGCAGCTTAAAGACAGAGTGTAGGTCACAGTCCTTTGTCAATCTCTGGTTACTCATTGGCTGCTTTGGTCAGAGGTTGTAGTGCTAACTGTATTAGTTTAGTTTAGAGTTTATTAGTCACATGCACAGGTTCACAGATGTAATTACAGGGTACAGGGAAATTCTTAAGCTCTGAGTTCCAACAGTGCAGGTCAACAGAAGTGAATGGGACAATAATACAAATTATAATATACACATATTTACAACTGTAAGGGAACACATACTGTAAGGGTCCCCTGACTAGCTGACTAGTGGTGGCTGTTCAGCAGCCTGATGGTCTGGGGGTAGAAGCTATTAGCCAGTCTGTCAGTTTTAGCCATGATGCTCTTATACTGCCTGCGTCTGAGTGATGGAAGCGGGGAGAACAGTCCGAGGCTTAGGTGGCTGAGGTCCCTGAGGATCTTCTTGGCCTTCCTGTGACACCTGGTGTTGTAGGTGACCTGTAGGTCAGGCATTGTGCACCCAATTGTGCGTTGGGCTGAGTACCACTCTCTGTAGCCGTATGAATGGTGTACATACTCACTGACTCCTTTTCCTCTCACTCGTTTCATCACTCACTCAATACGTCAGTCACTCTGTCACTCAGTCACTCACTCACATTTTTCTCACTCGTTTAGCCTAATCAATCACTCAATACATCAATACATCACTCACTCACTCACTGCCTTCGTCTCTCACTAACACACACTAAAGAGAGAAAGTGAGAAAAGCCTGAGAGGCTGAGAATATCTCATGTTGATGTGATGGTGACCCCATTTAACCCAACTACCCATCTTCTCTTCCCAGAATGTAATGGAACAGTTCAACCCTGGGCTCAGGAACCTGGTCAACCTGGGGAAGAGCTATGAGAAATCAGTGGCAGGTGAACAGCCGTCTTATTACTGAACTGTACTGTACTGAACTATGCTACATTGTACTGTATTTTATTACCATGGCAGGTTACTTGGTTACCAGAACATGTCTCTGACCATCATTTAGCTTCAGTTATCTCATGCATTAGTCATAGATGTTGGTGGTCATCGTTTAAAGCTGTATTATATGTATTATAAACAGTAGGTCTGATTTTTTAAATTCAGGGTGCTTGTGTAGTAGTAATTTTACGCTCTGCATTTCCACATTTTGTAAAGAAATACTTATTTTTTTACAGCGATGAGCCTGGCTGGAAAGGTGTACTTTGATGCGGTCTCTAAGATCGGGGAGAATGCTGCCGTCTCTCCTGTCTCCAGGGAGTTGGGTAAGTCTTACCTCCCTGGCCATGTTACAGTCCATGTCTGAATGTCTCTGATTTAACTCAACTGAGACCCTTGGTAGACCTCTTTTGGATCTCTTATTGATCTTTGTAGATTCATCACCTATCCCCTTGTTGGTGAGGGGGATGGTGCCAATAGTCCCTCCCATCCCAATGCCTCTCTCAAACCCAGCTGTGGAGCTTTGGCTGGACTGTAGTGGATGTCCATGAGTTCTACTTCAACGTGGTCACCAGCCACACAATAGCTCCAGTAGAGTGGCACCCATACACCTTAAATATACATTGGGGTGAATTGTTAGGACATTGAGGTCCTGATAATATAAGTATAGCTCAGTCTTACAGGATTTAATCAGCAGCTTGCCCCAGAGCAGCAGGGGAGCCCAGACACAGTACCACTCAGACACACACACACTGGGCTGAAAATAAGCCTCCAGATTCAGGGGATAGAGGTGGATCCTTGCTGTGCTAAAGTGTATTGGTGTGATCACTGGGCAGAGCAAGTCATTTCAATGTAGTTTTCCTCCATGTGATTTAATCACAGTTGGAGGTGTAGTATATTTTAAGTGTATTTTGAGTGGGATTTCTGCTGCAGCTCCTCAGCTGATTTCTGCTGCTGCTGTACTCCTGAGTGGCGCAGTGGTCTAAGGCACTGCATCGCAGTGCTAACTGTGCCACTAGAGATCCTGGTTCGAATCCAGGCTCTGTCGCAGCCGGCCGCGACCGGGAGACTCATGGGCGGCGCACAATTGGCCCAGCGTCGTCCAGGGTAGGGGAGGGAATGGCCGGCAGGGATGTAGCTCAGTTGATAGAGCATGGCGTTTGCAACGCCAGTGTTGTGGGTTCGATTCCCACGGGGGGCCAGTATAAAAAAATAAATAAAATAAAAATTGTATTCACTAACTGTAAGTCGCTCTGGATAAGAGCGTCTGCTAAATGACTAAAATGTAAATGTAAATGCTGGTGTAAAACCATAGCTGTGGGATGTAGGGGTGTTGAGGGTGCTGCAGCACCCCCTGATAAATCACCATGAAAAATAAAATAAATAAGGAAGAAAATGCTTTTAGGGGTTCTGCTGTCTGGTAAAGCTATGATGTTAGGGCTTCTGCTGTCTCTGGTAAAGCTATGATGTTAGGGCTTCTGCTGTCTCTGGTAAAGCTATGATGTTAGGGCTTCTGCTGTCTCTGGTAAAGCTATGATGTTAGGGCTTCTGCTGTCTCTGGTAAAGCTATGATGTTAGGGCTTCTGCTGTCTCTGGTAAAGCTATGATGTTAGGGCTTCTGCTGTCTCTGGTAAAGCTATGATGTTAGGGCTTCTGCTGTCTGGTAAAGCTATGCTGTTAGGGCTTCTGCTGTCTCTGGTAAAGCTATGATGTTAGGGCTTCTGCTGTCTGGTAAAGCTATGCTGTTAGGGCTTCTGCTGTCTCTGGTAAAGCTATGATGTTAGGGCTTCTGCTGTCACAGGTAAACTCCAATCAAGTTGAATAAACATCTCAAGGATGATCAATGGAAACAGGATGCACCTGAGCTCAATTTCGAGTCTCATAGCAAAGGGTCTGAATACTTATGTAAATAAAGTATTTGTTTTTTATTTTGAATACATTTGCAAAAATGTCTAAAAACCTGTTTGCTTTGTCATTGTTTTTTTTTGTGTGTGTACATTGATGAGGAACATATTTACTTTAATCCATTTTAGAATAAGGCCTTAACGTAACAAAATGTGGAAAAAGTCAAGGGGTCTGAATACTTTCCGAATGCACTGTATAGCAGACCACTCTGTTATGCATGACCAGTGACCACCACATGCAGCTGCCTTTGAGAACACTGGCTTTACTCTGGCTTTACTCTTCGCCAACTGGCTTGTCAGGACCAATGCGATCAATGCAAATAACTCTGATTTAATGTACAGTATGATCCAAAGTTGGGGCCCTCTCTATTTGAAATACAGTACATTGATTTAGGAATTGAACTGGGCATGTACTCTAACTTCAAGTGGAAATTATCTTTCACATCTTATGTTCCTGCATTGACTTGAATTGACCTGAGTGCTGTCATATTGGGAAATTATTATGCAATAGGTCTGTCTCACTGTCTCTGAGATGTAACCCAACTCTCTGTTCACTGTCTCACTGTCTCAGAGATGTAACCCAACTCTCTGTTCACTGTCTCACTGTCTCTGAGATGTAACCCAACTCTCTGTTCACTGTCTCACTGTCTCAGAGATGTAACCCAACTCTTTATTCACTGTCTCACTGTCTCACTGTCTCTGAGATGTAACCCAACTCTCTGTTCACTGTCTCACTGTCTCAGAGATGTAACCCAACTCTCTGTTCACTGTCTCACTGTCTCTGAGATGTAACCCAACTCTCTGTTCACTGTCTCACTGTCTCTGAGATGTAACCAAACTCTCTGTTCACTGTCTCAGAGATGTAACCCAACTCTCTGCTCACTGTCTCACTGTCTCTGAGCTGTAACCCAACTCTCTGTTCACTGTCTCTGAGATGTAACCCAACTCTCTGCTCACTGTCTCACTGTCTCTGAGATGTAACCCAACTCTCTGTTCACTGTCTCTGAGATGTAACCCAACTCTCTGCTCACTGTCTCACTGTCTCTGAGATGTAACCCAACTCTCTGCTCACTGTCTCACTGTCTCACTGTCTCTGAGATGTAACCCAACTCTCTGTTCACTGTCTCTGAGATGTAACCCAACTCTCTGCTCACTGTCTCACTGTCTCTGAGATGTAACCCAACTCTCTGTTCACTGTCTCACTGTCTCTGAGATGTAACCAAACTCTCTGTTCACTGTCTCACTGTCTCAGAGATGTAACCCAACTCTCTGTTCACTATCTCACTGTCTCTGAGATGTAACCCAACTCTCTGTACACTGTCTCACTGTCTCTGAGATGTAACCCAACTCTCTGTTCACTGTCTCACTGTCTCTGAGATGTAACCAAACTCTCTGTTCACTGTCTCTGAGATGTAACCCAACTCTCTGCTCACTGTCTCAGAGATGTAACCCAACTCTCTGCTCACTGTCTCAGAGATGTAACCCAACTCTCTGTTCACTGTCTCTGAGATGTAACCCAACTCTCTGCTCACTGTCTCACTGTCTCACTGTCTCTGAGATGTAACCCAACTCTCTGTTCACTGTCTCTGAGATGTAACCGAACTCTCTGTTCACTGTCTCACCGTCTCTGAGATGTAACCCAACTCTCTGCTCACTGTCTCACTGTCTCTGAGATGTAACCCAACTCTCTGCTCACTGTCTCACTGTCTCAGTCTCTGAGATGTAACCCAACTCTCTGTTCACTGTCTCTGAGATGTAACCCAACTCTCTGCTCACTGTCTCTGAGATGTAACCCAACTCTCTGTTCACTGTCTCTGAGATGTAACCCAACTCTCTGCTCACTGTCTCTGAGATGTAACCCAACTCTCTGCTCACTGTCTCTGAGATGTAACCCAACTCTCTGTTCACTGTCTCACTGTCTCTGAGATGTTACCCAACTCTCTGTTCACTGTCTCACTGTCTCTGAGATGTAACCCAACTCTCTGCTCACTGTCTCTGGGATGTAACCCAACTCTCTGCTCACTGTCTCTGGGATGTAACCCAACTCTCTGCTCACTGTCTCTGAGAATTACATTTACATTTACATTTTAGTCATTTAGCAGACGCTCTTATCCAGAGCGACTTACAGTTAGTGCATACATTATTTTATCGAACCCACAACCCTGGCGTTGCAAACGCCATGCTCTACCAACTTGTAACCCAACTCTCTGCTCACTGTCTCAGAGATGTAACCCAACTCTCTGTTCACTGTTTCACTGTCTCTGAGATGTAACCCAACTGCCTGTTCACTGTCTCAGAGATGTAACCCAACTCTCTGTTCACTGTCTCTGAGATGTAACCCAACTCTCTGTACACTGTCTCACTGTCTCTGAGATGTAACCCAAAGCTCTGCTCACTGTTTCACTGTCTCTGAGATGTAACCCAACTCTCTCTTCACTGTCTCTGAGATGTAACCCAACTCTCTTCTCACTGCCTCTGAGATGTAACCCAACTCTCTGGATGGTTGGTTTGAAATCTGAGAAGTAAACAGAAGTGCAGCAGAGCACAGTGTCATCTCTCGTGTGTCTGCCAGGAAGCTCCTTCTCAACCAGTGCTGTGAGGCAAGTTTTCAGTCTCGCTGTGAAAAAGTGAGTTTTGTTGGGACAACGTTCCTATTCTGTCCTGTCACCATGGATGGACAGGTTATCTGAAGACCCATCTGGATGGTGCCTTTGTCCACCCCAGTGTTGTGAAGTAGAATGTTGTCTCGCTGGGACAATGTTGGGAGAACGTTTCCACTGTCCCGTCACACACACACTGCCCTCTGCGCCATTATTTTGAATGGCTTCCAACCCATTTTAGATAACCCATGCTTTGCAGTGTGTCAGGTGGCACCTGCTGTTGATGCTAGGTTTATTTCGCCCGCAGTCAAAAACATTGGAGGCATAGAGATGCTCTTTCCCCAAACAACTTGGAGTGAGTGCGTTTGTGGGTACACTCCAGATGTTATCATATTTAAATTATTATGATTATTTGTGTATTGTATACTGCAGATTATAAACTGGGTGGTTCGAGCCCTGAATGCTGATTGGCTGACAGCCGTGGTATATCAGACCGTATACCACGAGCATGACAAAACCATTTATTTTTACTGGTCTAATTACGTTGGTAACCCGTTTTTAATAGCAATAAGGCACCTCGGGGGTTTGTGGTATATGGCCAATATACCACGGCTAAGGTCTGTATCCAGGCACTCCGCGTTGCGTCGTGCCTAAGAATAGCCCTTAGCTGTGGTATATTGGCCATATACCACACCCCCTCGGGCCTTATTGCTTAAATATACACTGAGTGTACAAAACAGTAGGAACACCTTCCTAATATTGAGTTGCACCCCCTTTTGCCCTCAGAACAGCCTCAATTCATCGGGGCATGGACTCTACAAGGTGTCGAAAGCGTTCCACAGGAATGCTGGCCCTTGTTGACTCCAATGCTTCCCGCAGTTGTGTCAAGTTGGCTGGATGTCCTTTGGGTGGTGGACCATTCTTGATACACACGGGAAACTGTTTAGAGTGAAAAACCCAGCAGCATTGCAGTTCTTGACACAAACTGTTGCGCCTGGCACCTACTACCATACCCCGTTCAAAGGCACCATTCACCCTCTGAATGGCTCAAATACACAATCCATGTCTCAAGGCTTGAAAATCCTTCTTTAACCTGTCTCCCCCCGCTCATCTACACTGATTTGAAGTGTCTTTAACAAGTGACATCAATAAGGGATCATAGCTTTCACCTGGATTCACCTGGTCTGTCTATGTCATGGAAAGATCAGGTGTCCTTAATGTTTTGTACACTCAGTGTATATAGTTGTCTAAGTTAAGTTTTGGGACGAAGACCATAACCTCAAAAATGTAACCTATTGTTATTGGTATTCAACTTGCCTGGACAGCAGTCTGTCTCAAAGAAACGATACATTCATGTTGCTTTATTTTAGAAAGCCAGTGACTGTTTAAAGTCTCCCAATCTAAACCTGTAATGAGTATCACTGAGCACTGCAGTCATATTGCTGTACAGTCATCTGTCTAATTTGCATTTGTTGTTTCCTGCAGCCATTACTGATCCAATCTCCTTATCATGGAATAGTTTCCTTATCCTGGAATAGTCCCAGCACTGGCCTCTCTCAATGCACTCTCACTGACCAACTCTCACTGACCAACTCTCACTATATTCGTTCTGTTTATGGCTGCATCTTAAATTAACCTATTTCCCATAAGGCCCTATTCCCAAGAAAGTACACTACATATGGAATAGGGGACCATTTAGAGGTTCCTTAATGTTATGAAAAATCCCTAACCGAAAAGTGATGTTTCTTTTCACTCACAAAATTAAAATCACGGTGCTGTTATCACAAAACACATTATTTTCTGTGTTATAGCCTAACTAGACGATAGGCAATAAAGGCCTCTGGAACGTTTTGTAATTTATGTACAACCAGAGAGGAAAAGGTTAACTTTAGGCTACTTTGGTGAATATGCGAGGCATTCAGATTACTAAGACATATGCGCCCCCCGGATCTTTCTGCCTGCCCCCTCCTCTCTCTCCCTAATGCTGGCTCGCCTGTGCCGTATTCATTACACTGATTCTGTTGCAAAACGTTTCTGAATGGAAGCAAATGGAACGAAACTGGGAGGGACCTACCTGAATTTGTCCAATAGAAACTCAGGACCTGGACGACTTGCCTTAATAGAAGGAACCATTAATTCTGCTCTGTATCAGAGAATTCTACAGGAGAATGTCAGACCATCCGTCTGTGAGCTGAAGCTGAAGCGCAGCTGGGTCATGCAGCAAGACAATGATCCAAAACACACAATCAAGTCTACATGAAAAATTGCTAAAAAACAACAAATTGGAAGTTTTGGAATGGCCTAGTCAAAGTCCAGACCTAATCCCAATTGAGATGTTGTGGCAGGACTTGAAACGAGCAGTTCATGCTTGAAAACCCACACTTCACTGAGTTAAAGCAGTTATGCATAGAAGAGTGGGCCAAAATTCCTCCACAGCGACGTGAGAGACTGATCAACAACTACAGGAAGCATTTGGTTGGAGTCATTGCAGCTAAAGGTGGCACAAACAGTTATTGAGTGTAAGGGGGCAATACATTTTTCACACAGGGGAATTGGGTGTTGCATAACTTTGTTTATGAAATAAATGAAATAAATATGTAATTGTTGTGTTATTTGTTCACTTATGTTCCCTTTATCTAATATTAGGTTTTGTTGAAGATCTGATAACATTCAGTATCACAAATACGCAAAAGTAGAGAAAATTAGAAAGGGTGTACCGGAGCGCCAAGTCTAGGTCCAAAAGGCTCCTTAACAGCTTCTACCCCCAAGCCATAAGACCGTTGAACAATTAATCAAATGGCCATTTGATTAATTGTTCAACGGTCTTATGGCTTGGGGGTAGAAGCTGTTAAGGAGCCTTTTGGACCTAGACTTGGCGCTCCGGTACCGCTTGCTGTGCGGTAGCAGAGAGAACAGTCTATTACTTGGGTGACTGGAGTCTTTGACAAAAAACAAATTGGTACCACTAGTCTTTCGGATGATACCAACAGATTTTATCACTTTGCTACAGACAAATTGAATATGATCTTTCCAGGATAACTTTTCATGAAATTAGAACTCAGAGGAATCTAGTGGATGTGACTTGTTCCATTTCAGTCCCACCAATATTGAGATTCTGGCAATTTTTTTATGCAGCATTGAAGGTCCCCAAGAACACAGTGGCCTCCATCATTCTTAAATGGAAGAAGTTTCGAACAACAAAGACTCTTCCTAGAGCTGGCCGCCCGGCCAAACTGAGCAATCAGGGGAGAAGGGCCTTGCTCAGGGAGGTGACCAAGAACCCGATGGTCACTCTGACAGAGCTCCAGAGTTCCTCTGTGGAGATGGGAGAACCTTCCAGAAGGACAACCATCTCTGCAGCACTCCACCAATCAGGCCTTTATGGTAGAGTGGCCATACGGAAGCCACTCCTCAGTTAAAGGCACATGACAGCCCGCTTGGAGTTTGCCAAAAGGCACCTAAAGGACTCTCAGACCATGAGAAACAAGATTATCTGGTTTGATGAAACCAATATTGAACTCTTTGGCCTGAATGCCAAGTATCACGTCTGGAGGAAACCTGGCACCATCCCTATGGTGAAGCATGGTGGCAGCATCATGCTGCGGGGATGTTTTTCAGCGGCAGGGACTGGGAGACGAGCCAGGATTGAGGGAAAGATGAACGGAGCAAAGTACAGAGAGATCTTTGATGAAAACCTGCTCCAGAGTGCTCAGGACCTCAGACTGGGGCGAAGGTTCACCTTCCAACAGGACAACGACCCTAAGCACACAGCCAAGACAACGCAGGAGTGGCTTCTGGACAAGTCTCTGAATGTCCTTGAGTGGCCCAGCCAGAGCCCAGACTTGAACCTGATCGAACATCTCTGGAGAGACCTGAAAATAGCTGTGCAGCGACACTCCCCATCCAACCTGAAAGGACTTAAGAGGATCTGCAGAGAAGAATTGGCGAAACTCCCCAAATACAGGTGTGCCAAGCTTGTAGGGTCATACACAAGAAGACTTGAGGCTGTAATCGCTGCCAAAGGTGCTTCAACAAAGTACTGAGTAAAGGGTCTGAATACTTATGTAAATGTGATATTTAAGTTTTTTAAACCTGTTTTTGCTTTTTCATTATGGGATATTGTGTGTAGATTGATGAGGGGAAAAAACGATTTAATCTACTTTAGAATAAGGCTGTAACATAACAATATGTGGAAAAAGTCAAGGGGTCTGAATACTTTCCGAATGCACTGTATAAATCATGAAAACCGTAATAATGCAATTTAGAAAGTAATATTTCATGATCAACCGTGAAACGCTTTGGATAAATCTAAAAAGTTGCCAAGAGCGTAGTCATTGTTGTTAAGGGCTATAAAGATTTTATCCACAAGTTGCAAAAGAGCCATATCTGTGGAGTAGTTTTCATGAAAACCATATTGGTGCTCATATAGGATACAGTGCTGATTTAAATGTTTCAACATTCTCTTACACACCAATTTATCTAGGATTTTAGAAAAACATGGTAGTACAGATATTGGGCGATAATTTGTAATGGTATGGTTGTAGATGCCTTTTTCTTATTCAACAGTTGATTGAGGATTTTCCAAGTTTACTTTATATTATTTAAGGATTCTTGATATTTGTTAGTAAAATACAAAAATTGGGATATCCGAAGTAGGTGAGTACATTTGTTCTTATACTTTTTGTAATTTGCAGAATTCAGGGGAGAGGTATTTGTGAGAAACCTTTTATACAACTTGTTTTTTTAACTGAGGGTTTTTTGAGACCGGTTGTAAACCAAGGTTTCCAGAACCTTTCTGCTGCTCTCTTATGTTGTTTAACTAAGGGAAAGCAGTGGTGAAATACAGAATTGAAAGATGTGAGAAAAGTCTGGTAAGCAGACTCCACATCGGCCTGATTATCAACATTTTCCCATGAAATATCATCAATCAACATATTAAAGTGCTCACAATTACTTTTGTTAAATATTCTACATTTAATGCTACTAATCATTCCGATCTGTTCATTTCCAGCTGCCAAAGAGAAGTGGAAAATTGGAAAGTGGTCAGAAATGTCAGTATAAAATATACCTGTATTAGCCACATTTATTCAAAGAAGTCGACGTGCAAGGAGTCGAGGAATCAATTATTTTGGAGTCGATTCTCCACCACTAGGTCATTGTCGTTAACAGTTGGAAAAATAGCAGAGAAAGGCAAGCGACAGCGGCGAAGTACCCTATGGCAATATTTTGAGAAGTTAAATGAGAAGGAAATGCCAACTTTGCGAGGTGCAATTGAGGTACATTAATGGTAGTACATGTGCAATGCTTAACCATCTGAAAGGGACGCACCTTGAGACCCAAACCGTTGCTGGCAGCAGCGCAGTTGCATTGTGAATTCATGTGGAAAACTGATAAACGTTAAGACATTTTTTCCATTAGTCACATCCCTAGTACCATTCATGATTTTCCTCATGGCTCATTTAATAGGGATTACTGAGCTCATAGCACCAAGCCCCACCACCACGTCTACCACCACGTCTACCACAGACAGACCATACTCATGAATCAGTCAGCGCTCAATTGACCATGCTTGTGTAAAGGACTGCTGCTTGCTTACCGAGTACCACTTCCTTCCGATTCGGCTCATACCTGGTGCGAACTCGGGACATCTGCCTTGCTAGCACACATGACCGTCCTCCCTTGAGCGTCTTAGCCTGATCGCGCCACCTCAAAAGCTAGCTAATGAGGGGACGCAAGCGGGACACTTAAGGCTGAGAAGTAAGTTTCAAACATTGTTGCTTGGCAACATTCTGTCCATAACACACTGCATATAAACAAATGATTAGTTGGATTGTTGTTACTGTAAAATATATGCTCTCCAGTCTCCACTTAGTTTTAGGCTCAGCATTAAAACGTTTGCCTTCTTGAAACTTAGTTATACAAAAAGTCAACATGTGATAGTCAGTAGGACATTGCGAGCTACATTTTCAAAGTATTATAGCAGCAGTTTAGCTTAGATGAAGGAGCTGTGTTGTCAATGGATACTTTGCTACTTTTTTAGCTGGTGAATTATTTTGTGGTGAGAGATAATTGGATTTAAGTGACACTAACAATGGGATAAGTTGAATGGTAGGTCAGGGGTCTGAACATGGTGCCATGCACAGGGCTTCTTTCACAGATCTTTCTCTACCTGCACAGGCCTCTCTCTCTCTCCTTCCTTTTTCTCCTAGTGCCACCCCACTTTATGTTCCCGTCCCTCCCCCCCTCTACCTCTCTCCCTCCCTCTCTCTCTCCCTCCCTGTCCTGAAAAAGGGCACATTTACCAGGATGTTCTGGTGCCCTTTAGTCAGCGATGTTGTTTGAACTGTGGTGAGTATGCCAGCCACAGCCCACAGGGCAGGGTGGGGCTGGAGACTGGGAGAGGTAGAGTGGAGTGGCTTAGGACACACACACACACTGGGACAGGGAGTGGAAGTGTTTTAGGGCAGGGCAATGTTTAGGTATGGTAATCCAAGGGTTAATAACGAGTGGAGCTGGGCCTGGCTCATATGGCACAGTATTTATTTTCATGTTCCACCATATCACAGCAGCTTATGTATTCATAACATGTGAATACAACATTCATGAAATGTAAAAGTCTGTGTACTAATTGTTGGTATATTGAGACCTTTAGTCACATGTATTATCTTGGAACGTGTAATGTTGTTGAAATGAAATACATTTTACTGTTCATGTGTAGTCTTATGATTATGACTAATCCAATATAATCATTGAACAATACTAGCCTTCATTATGCAATGTTCAACAGTAAGTGAACAAAGCTTGCTTCATGTGAAACCATCCAGAAACGCCTGGGTTGGGTTTGTTTGATCAATGATCAGTCACATACTGACACAACAGCACCTTCCTCTCTGGGTATTTCTCTCAGAGCAGAGCCATCACTGTCTGCTGTAAACAAACACTCTTGAATAATATGGAAATATTGGATGAGTAGTGTATAGTTAATTCGTCATTCCTTCAGTCCCACACTAAAGCTCTCTTCCTGTATAGTGTATCACTACTGTATTTAATGCACTGAACCACTCGACCTCTGCCCTCGCTCCTCTCCCCTGCCATTGTGTCCCAGTACGGAACATTCTGTCTATTGTATTGTATTATTAAACTAATCTCTTGTGTTGTTTGATCAGAGCTTTCTGACGCAGTCTCTCTGCTAGCTCTGTGCCACAGAAGAGGGACAGACAGCCAATAGCCTGGGGTGACATGGAATGGTAAATCTCTGTCCAGACAGACAGTCAAAAGCTTTCATCAGGTTAACATCATATAGCCAGGCTAGTGTGTAGTCTGACAGACAGTGTAGGAGGTGGCCTAATCACAGGGCTGACCCGCTTAGCTCCTGCTCATTAGCAACCAAATGGAAGAAAGACTGAAACAAGGAGGGGCTATACTTGGACTTGTCCAATAAGAAATACTCATTTTAGTTCTCCATCGCGAAACATTTTAAAACGAATGAACACGACCCAGGTTTGCATCATACTGTGTAGGCCTAGTCCAGGAGGTGGTCTAGTCACAGGGCTCACCCACAGTCCTCCATGGGTTAGTAGCTACTCAGATATAGGCATGATGGTTTCAGGAGATATATTACACAGGGGTGGGATTGAATAAGGAATCCCTTACTTCCTGCTGATTATATGCTTTGATTATATTCAGTTTAATATAGGTTTATCTGCGTAAGATGCTTCATTTGATTTAACGTGTTACGACAGAGGCATCAGTAAAACGACATCCTTTCATCCATTTATTAGCAACACGTATTATGATAATCAGTCAGAAGTGCCATGTGGTTGGATCCTTATTATATGAATTGAGTGTTATGATTTCCAGTTGCTTTATGGTATTATTATGTTTGAATCCATTTTTGATTGGCTGTTGAGGAACATGCAGAGAGTGATATTGTTTTTGGTTCCCTGCAGTTAGAGCTGTTTTTGATGATCTAACTGCAGGTGGTAACAACACACGGTTTCCTCAACGCTAGTGAATATTTATAGGGTTAATTTTAGTTTACAACTGAATTAAAGCCATCCTGGGTCGTATTCAGTAGGGAGAAAACATTTTGAAATCGACTGAACCGCAGGAGATACGAACTGAGCTTGTCCAATAACGACACAGATTTCCATTTTCTTTCGCAACACATTGCTTCAGTGTGCCCTACTGAACATGAACAATGTGTGTTACAGTATCTCACAAATAAATCACTGTTCTGTCAGAGTTGTCAACATTGTTTCCTTTCCTTCACCTTTTTGTCAATTCAGCACTTGAAGTCAGTGGGATGTGTACTGTATGTCTTTTCTCTTTATGAAGGAAAGTAACCATTGGAGACTGTGTGCATTTTACTGACTACCTTTTTTGGGGGTTCTGACAGATTCCGCTTCACGAAGAAGTGTACACTCCCCCACATGCATTTAAAAGCATTGGATTGGTGCAAGCAAGTTTCCACCATATTCCTTCCAACAGTCCATTCCTTTGAAATCTAATAGTGCACACTTCAGGAGAAGGGTAGATAATATGTCCGCTAATGCACACTTCAGCAGAAGGGTAGAGAATCTGACCGAAGCCCTAATCTTGTTTCCCCCCCATGAGCCAAGTAGCCAATCAGTGCCTGTCTCTCTCTCTCCACAGGCGTGGTGCTGATGGAGATATCTGAGGTCCACAGGAAAGTTCACCTTGAGCTAGAGGAGAATGTGAGTACTGTGTGTGTGTGTGTGTGTGTGTGTGTGCTTGCTTGAGTTTGTGTGTATTTGTGATTGTGTGTGTGTGTGTGGGTTCTGCAATGTGTGTGTGTGTGTGTACATGAGTGTTTGCATCATCTATTGTTTAATTCGCCCAGTGTGTCCTATCTCTCTCTCTCCCTCTCTCTTTTTATTTCCCTCTCCCTCTCTTTTTCTCTCTGCTGCTTAACACAATGCACCGTTTAGTGTCTCTCTTTCTCTTTCCCCTTCTTCAACTCTCTCCATTAGTAATCACAGGATGGTGTTTCTCTCTATGTAACACCAAGGGACAGAAAAGCTAAGATAATGAGCAGTAAACAAAAACAAGCTAGAGGAAAAGTTGCACCTGTCTGGTTATTGTGTACAGCCTGTTTATAGAACGGGAGCAGGTCTGAACATGCCCTGTGAGGGGGCCTCTGGGAACTCCACTTGTTGATGACACACTTGTCAAGGCCTGTAGGTGCTCAATCCCGATCACTTCAACAGCATTATGGTTGGCATACAATAACTTATTCTACAAACTATAAACAATGTTTATCATCATAAGTATACAGGGTTAAGGAGTAACTGATTAGATGTAATCAGTTACTTGTAATCTGATTACAAAACTGTAACTGTAATCGGTTACATTGCCAGCAAAAATACTGTAGTCAGATAGTCTTTTGCACAACGTAGCAACGCCCACTTCCGCTCAACTTCCTACCCGATACATAGCTTCCTCTCCCGATTGCGACTTGTCAGACTGATTGTAGCCATACTAGCCTCGAAGTCGCTCGTTTTATCATTAATATACAGAGGTAATCAGTATATTAATATAATCATATTTCTATCATATTTCTATTTATTGTGTTCTGTCTTTTTTTGTCTCTTAGCTAGCTAGCTATTAACGCGCTAACTAGTAAGGTGGCTAGCAATTAGCCAACGCCCCCCTCCCTTACCAACCATGGCACTGTTTTACACTGTGCTTGCAAGAGCTGCCAAAGATAACAGTGACGGATGTACGTCGTCTGGCCAAGACAAGTAGCAAAGCACCGACCTCCAAGTTGGAAAAAGGATTCAAACTTTGTCTCCAGTTACCTTTTCAACTATGAAGGTAAGTGTAGCCAAGTTGCCTATCAGACCAGACAAGGATGTTTACTCAAAGCTGTAATGTAGTTTATGACTTTAACAGTAGCTAGCTAACATTATGATTGCTCATTATTTTTAGAAGAGGCATACAAGAACTTTCACCCTCTATCCAAGCCATTGATCTGCAGCATGGGGATGTCTGCTGAAAAGCTTTTAGTCGACTCCCACTTCGGAAAGGTACAGGTGGGGAGCCTCCTGTCTTACCAGCAGCCTTCAATCACAACGTGACACATAGTTCACCATAAGGAGACACCACCATTCCCTTCACTGCCCCTGGATGGCTACAGACTGGAGAGCAACTTTCAAGGCTGCACATTTGTGCTCAGTGAAGAAGACCAGCTTCACATAGAGTCTCTTCAGGTGAGCTTCGCAACAGCCCATAAAATAGAGGAAGCTACTAGAGAACAGAGTGCTGTCTCCGACTGGCAGGTGCTCCGGAAACCAAGACTGACCTCGTCATGGTTCCGAGAGGCTTGCCATGTGAGAGGGCTGACATCTGCAGGCAATCTAGCTGAAAGGATCCTCAAAGGCACAGCACCAACAGCTGATATGAAGAGGGGACTGGAGTTGGAGATGGAAGCAGCCAGTGACTACTGCAAGATGCAGAATGTCAACTTCTCACCCTGTGGCCTCATCATACATCCTAACATCCCTTGGCTTGCCTCTTCTCCTGATGGCCTGGTCTACGACCCTCTCTAGCATCCACCTTTTGGCCTAGTTGAGATTAAGAACCCGAACGTAAAGGGTTTTGTGGCTTGCAAGTACGTTCACATGCATAACGGTGAACCTTCCCTGAAGAGGCAGCATGCCTACTACTGGCAAGTTCAAGGTCAGCTCTACATCACTGGGTTGGAGTGGTGTGACTTTGTTGTCTGTGCGCATGAGGACATTCTGTTCGAGAGAATACATAGAGACCCAGTGGTGTTCTCTCTAATTAGAGAGAAGGGTGACTGGTACTACTTATATGTGTACATGCAAAAGTTCTTAGGCAGGAAACACTAAATAACTACGGACAGGCTCCTTTATCTTTCAATTAATGAAAGAGAAACAAACCAACAAATCTATCCGTGCAATTAATTAATTAATAAACCATTTAAAATAATTAAGTTAATTTTTTTCTGTTCTCTTGTCACTGTAAATAAAAACTCTTTACAACGTTTTGTGTTTGGAGTATAAGCAGTGGTGTTTATTATCAATAACTGGACTACAGGGTGTTAGACAATGTGGATGGTCACAGCAAAAAAAGGAAAGATGCATTGCAGTAGTAGCTCAATGCTCCTTGGCCCATGCCTTCACAAGAGGCCCACACTGGTAGTTTGTGAGAAGGCAAGCCACAGCCCAGATGCAGTTGATGCTTCCCATCAGTGACATGGGGATCTCTGACTGAAACAGCTTGTTCAGTTTAATTCTGCCAATTCATCTCTTAATGTGGACTCTAAGATGGGCAATCTGTTGCGTTTGATGGACCTGTGCTGCTGGCATTTGGCTCTGTTTAGACAGAAAGGGTGGACGGTAGACCTTGCCTGGCACACAGTCATCAATCAGGAACCCCTTGACTGCCATCACAGCCATGTCTTCAGTGAGCAAGCCAAACAGTCCTGATTGTTTGCATAGCTCTTTGTCGCTGATGGAGCCAGCATACAATTATGACACAAAAGTAACAGATATTTACAGTAGTCTATAGCTTTTAGCTAAAGTGAATAGTAACATTGGTAAGACAATACAGTTAATCAGAAACGGGAGAACTTACTGAGTAGGTACATGGAAGTGTCACCTCCTCATTCCTCAGCTTGGCTCTCCTTGCTCGTGTGACATGGACAATATTGGCAGTTGACTGTTCGATGAGAGACCATAATGCCATCAGATGGTCATATGAGGCAAATCTACATGGGAAGAAGCATTGATAGGAGTTATTTACTCACAAGTCTAACATTAAATGTAGTATCATAAATCTAAGACAGAAATGCTGGTAGCTAGGGAAAATGGTTCCAGAAAGCAAACAGTGTAAAGTTTATGATGTAACAATACTAAGCAGGGCTAGATTTACCCACCTTGTGAAGGACTGGATCTGTGCATCTGATCCCACAAATCGCTGCAGCCCGAAACGACTTCTCATAGTCAACTCCTCTACTTTGTTTCGTAGGTCCTCAATCTCTCTCTGCATCTCTTCCCTCTCAATCAAAACCTGGTCAACTGCAGCGGGCTCAGGCACTGCACAGTAGTCGTGGTCATGGTAGCTATCCATCTTTTCATCCTCTCCATCTTCAACATGGTTGTCCTCTACACATCCAGTCCTTGGTCTCTCCCTTCTTTCCCAAACACTTGCTCTTGCTTGGACATGGTAGTTATTCCACTGGAATAGCAAAGGTACTGCTCCCTTCTTCAGACGTCGAAGCCCACTAGAAGGTTCAATGAAATAATGTGGTAAAAAGTGTCTACCACACACCTTGAAGTGACTTGTGACAGTGAAGTTTTCCCTGCGAATATTGATGACCCATTTTGCTCTTAGCTCAGTATCACTGGGAAATGAGTGAAAACTCAACAAGGAGTATTTCGCTGAGGAGGTACACAACGTTAGCACTAACGTTAGCTAGATACAGGTAGCTATCGTTTGCTAGCTAAAGAGACAAAAAAAACACAGAACACAATAATTGAATTACTAACTGAATGGATAAACACAATTTTCAACAATAATTATAAAAAAAGCTATAGAAATATGATTATATTAATATACTGAGGTAATTATAAAACGAGCGACTTCGAGGCTAGTATGGCTACAATCATGCTGACAGGACGCGATCGGGAGAGGAAGCTATGTATCGGGTAGGAAGTTGAGCGGAAGTGGGCGTTGCTACGTTGTGAAAAATTACAGATACTTTTGAAAAACTAGATGATTACTTCTTGTATTGCCTACAATATGGCACCTTTCTGTTTTCTCAATGACATTCAGTTCAGCAGGAGCAAGTTTAAGTTGGTTTCCCCTCAGCGAGTCTGACCACAAGTCAGAGACCACTATGATGACACTCCAAATGTGTTTGATGGATCCTTTTTGTCTTCTTCCAATGCCTCTTAAGGAGAAAGTCATCCACAAGTAACTGTAATCAGATTACTGAGTTTGTGTATTTCAAAAGTTACGTTAATGGACTGGTAACTAGTAACTGTAACGGATTACATTTAAAAAGGAATCTACCTAACCCTGTACGTATACATGTTGAGGAACCTTCTCATCTGAGAAGGGAGAAGTTGGAAGCATGTTGACTTTAGTATTTGTATTTATTATGGATCCCCACTCTTCCTGGGGTCCAGCAAAATGAAGGCAGTTATACATTTTAAAAACATTACAATACATTCATAACAGATTTCACAACATATTAAGTGTGTGCCCTCAGGCCTCTACTACCACATATGTATAACACAAAATCCATGTGTACATGTGCGTATGTTATCTTGTGTTTGACTTGACTGTGCTGTCATCAGGTCATGAATATGTGCTAGACACGAGCTCCTGTTGGAGGAACAAGAACCTCTGGGGTGTGTTGACATTACTGTTGTCATGCCAACTGATATTAAACCTGCCTAACTGTGGAGGGAGCCCATGGCAGCCATGGTGAATGGTTAACCAGGGGGAGAGGCAGAACATTGTGTCACTGTTTGTATTTTTCCTGCTCTCATCAGAGATCGAGGATCAGATTCCCCTAATCTTAACCCTAACCATTAGGGGGAGGATCTAGTCTGCCCAGCCAGCACCCATGTGGTAGTGCCAGCAGCACCCCTTGGCAGTGGCACCCCTGTAATTCAAACCCTGCTCCCTTCTCTGTTACCTACACTGGCACCACAGTTCATGAGACAACAAAGCTACTTCTCCCTATAATTACATCCATAAAAATGTAATTACTAGAACGGGGCTCCCCATTCAAGTCAATGTTCCATGATGGGTCAGCGATATTGAGTGTACCCATGAGAGAGGATGCAGTCAAATTGCCATGATCTGAGGGGCTTTTCCCGTTTTTAGTTAATATATCTGCCTGGTTCTATCCCCAGAAGTCACTGTTGTTCTCTTCCCTAGCTCCCCTCTGTATCGGAGAGCAGCTCTAGTTTAGTCAAGGCCTCCGCTGACTGTATGTGTGAGTCACAATATGAACTCATTCCATTGAAGAGTTGGAGATTGGAGGAAACATTGTCATGCATGGTGTGTCTATGAAAGGCAGAGGAGTTCCACTAATGCAGGGATCATCAACTAGATTCAGCCACGGGCCCATTTTATTTCTAGAGCGGATGATAGGTGGGCCGGAACATAATTACAAATAATTTGTAGACTGCAAATTGACCGCAAGAAGCCCAAACAGATATAATATTTGACTAAAACATAATCATTTCAAACCTTGCTTACGTTTGTACAGTGGGGAAAAAAAGTATTTAGTCAGCCACCAATTGTGCAAGTTCTCCCACTTAAAAAGAAGAGAGAGGCCTGTCATTTTCATCATAGGTACACGTCAACTATGACAGACAAAATGAGAAAAAAAAATCCAGAAAATCACATTGTAGGATTTTTAATGAATTTATTTGCAAATTATGGTGGAAAATAAGTATTTGGTCAATAACAAAAGTTTCTCAATACTTTGTTATATACCCTTTGTTGGCAATGACACAGGTCAAACGTTTTCTGTAAGTCTTCACAAGGTTTTCACACACTGTTGCTGGTATTTTGGCCCATTCCTCCATGCAGATCTCCTCTAGAGCAGTGATGTTTTGGGGCTGTCGCTGGGCAACACGGACTTTCAACTCCCTCCAAAGATTTTCTATGGGGTTGAGATCTGGAGACTGGCTAGGCCACTCCAGGACCTTGAAATGCTTCTACGAAGCCACTCCTTCATTGCCCGGGCGGTGTGTTTGGGATCATTGTCATGCTGAAAGACCCAGCCACGTTTCATCTTCAATGCCCTTGCTGATGGAAGGAGGTTTTCACTCAAAATCTCACGATACATGGCCCCATTCATTCTTTCCTTTACACGGATCAGTTGTCCTGGTCCCTTTGCAGAAAAACAGCCCCAAAGCATGATGTTTCCACCCCCCATGCTTCACAGTAGGTATGGTGTTCTTTGGATGCAACTCAGCATTCTTTGTCCTCCAAACACGACGAGTTGAGTTTTTACCAAAAAGTTATATTTTGGTTTCATCTGACCATATGACATTCTCCCAATCCTCTTCTGGATCATCCAAATGCACTCTAGCAAACTTCAGACGGGCCTGGACATGTACTGGCTTAAGCAGGGGGACACGTCTGGCACTGCAGGATTTGAGTCCCTGGCGGCGTAGTGTGTTACTGATGGTAGGCTTTGTTACTTTGGTCCCAGCTCTCTGCAGGTCATTCACTAGGTCCCCCCGTGTGGTTCTGGGATTTTTGCTCACCGTTCTTGTGATCATTTTGACCCCACGGGGTGAGATCTTGCGTGGAGCCCCAGATCGAGGGAGATTATCAGTGGTCTTGTATGTCTACCATTTCCTAATAATTGCTCCCACAGTTGATTTCTTCAAACCAAGCTGCTTACCTATTGCAGATTCAGTCTTCCCAGCCTGGTGCAGGTCTACAATTTTGTTTCTGGTGTCCTTTGACAGCTCTTTGGTCTTGGCCATAGTGGAGTTTGGAGTGTGACCGTTTGAGGTTGTGGACAGGTGTCTTTTATACTGATAACAAGTTCAAACAGGTGCCATTAATACAGGTAATGAGTGGAGGACAGAGGAGCCTCTTAAAGAAGAAGTTACAGGTCTGTGAGAGCCAGAAATCTTGCTTGTTTGTAGGTGACCAAATACTTATTTTCCACCATAATTTGCAAATAAATTCATAAAAATCCTACAATGTGATTTTCTGGATTTTTTTTCTCAATTTGTCTGTCATAGTTGACGTGTACCTATGATGAAAATTACAGGCCTCTCTCATCTTTTTAAGTGGGAGAACTTGCACAATTGGTGGCTGACTAAATACTTTTTTTCCCCACTGTATATGATCACGTGTCTCTCTATTATGTGAGGGAATACTTAGGAAAAGATTTCCCAAATTAAAATCACTGATTGCCTGGTGTTTTTACAGTTTATGTCCAACAATAAAAATGCACAAAATAAACTTGGCGAGCCAAATAAAACCACCCGCGGGTCAAATACGGGCCGCCAGTTGGGAAACCCTGCACTAAAGCACCTAGAGATCTGAACCAGCAGCTAACAGGGTTGTTGTTTGGGAGGACTGAGGAAACGTGGGTTGCAGGGACAGTCTCTAATTCTTCGTGAGAGGACGTGGGGGTTTCGTTGACCGAGTGGCACCAGTGGGCGTCGGTTTGCCACCACAAGGCCACGGTGTTGTAAGAGATGCCTGCGCTCCCCCTCATACTTATTAGAGCGGGGGATAGAGGGAGGGAGGGAGAGAGAGCAGGGAGGGCATCCCCACATTACGTTTCTGCTATGACTCACTCATATAGCCTTGAATCTCCTTCTCTTTCTTGCACACAGGGACACACCCATACACACACACACACACACACACACACACACCTTTGCTTACACAACTCAAGGATGGCTCTCAAATCCCTCCAACATTCTTTTTACTGTTTTCCATCGACTCTCCTCCATCATAACAGTCCCTTCTCTAATCAGTGTGTATTTCTCCCCCCCCTTTCTCCCCTCCCCATCTCTCCCCCTCTCATCCCCCTTTCCCCTCACCTGCAGTTTAAGACGTTTCACAGGGAGATAATAGCTGAATTGGAGAGGAAGACAGACATGGATGTAAAATACATGACAGTAAGTACTGTACTGTGTGTGTGTGTGATGTGTGTGCATGCTTATGTGACTGGAAACGGCCTTCCCTCCTGCTCAAGGGAATATCACTGAGAACTGCCCCCCATGCCTGGAACTGTAGTCCTGTCTACCTACATCACAGGGAACACAGTGAACACACTGGCTGCATCCCAAATTGCACCCTATTCCCTTTATAGTGGACTATTTTGACCAGGGCCCATAAGTAGGAAGTTCACTATAAAGGGAATAGGGTAAACATGCAACTATGTCTTATGCCGTTCAGAGCCGTGGTTGAGTGGTAACACTCACAGCATATGGCACATGTACATCTCTCCCCACCAGAGACTGGGGTTCAATCCCTGTGTCCACCCTTTCCACTAATGCCTATAATCAAACGTAGCATTTAAGGCTAATTATCAATGAAACCGAAAACGAAGCATTTAATACTTAGTGACATTATATTCAATGATATTACTGAACAGGTTTTTTCCAGAGGAAAATGCACTTTTTAAAATCAATGCTACTTGTACTGTCTAGAGATGGTTATAGGTGTTCACGGGTGTCCCCCCCCACCTCCCCTCTTCCTCCCACCCATCCAGGCCACCTTTAAGAGGTACCAGACGGAGCACAAGATGAAGCAGGACTCTCTGGAGAGGTCTCAGTCTGACTTGAAGAAACTCAGGAGGAAGAGCCAGGGCAAGAACACCAACAAGTACGAAAACAAGGAGAGTGAGGTGAGGACTGACCCATACATTTTAGTAACTTTTCAGTTACTGGCCCAATGCTCTTAACAACTAGGCTACCTGCCGCCCTTATACACACACATACCTGTACACACACACACACACACACTCTCTCTCTCTCTCTCTCTCTCTCTCTCTCTCTCTCTCTCTCTCTCTCTCTCTCTCTCTCTCTCTCTCTCTCTCTCTCTCTCTCTCTCTCTCTCTCTCTCTCTTTCTCACACACACAGACACACACACACCTTCGACATATGAGACAGTGTCGATCATACCAAATGTAACATTATCCAAGGACAGTGTGTGAAGTCTCCAGGCAATGCCCTCATGCATGAGCACGCTGTGTGTGTTGTGTTGTTAGGTGTTCTGGATAGTTCCATTAATCAACCTCTCTGTACTGTGCCTCCTCCCTCCCCCCACCAACACACACGCATGCTGTTATACTGGAAGATCCAGTTGGTGCCTCCTACACACACACTGTCATACACACACACACACACACACACACACACACACACACGCCGCTTGAGACTGAGACAAAGAAAGAAAAACCTCTTTAGTCCAGTGGTGTGTATTCATGGATGCCAAGTTTAAAAAATTTACTAAGAAAAAAAGAAAGAAACATCAAATAATGTATATTTTCTCTCTCTGTGTTTTCATAATTTTCCTTCAATTCGGAAGAGGCTGAATGTATCTCACCGGAGAGCGAAACAGCGCCCCTCTGTCTCTGTATGTGTAGCCCATCTACCTGATGCTGTCTGGTCAAAAAGAGTATGACATTGTTGCCGCCCATAGCATTGAATGTAAGCCAGTGAGCATTTGGCCTCCCTTGATAAAAAAGTATAAAATAATAGCCAATCAGCGTTGAGCTAAACTGAGTGAGCTCAACTGTGAATGGTCCTGGCGCACCCAGAAAAAGTGTAACGGGAAGCCAGTTTGGATTTGGCTTCACTTCTATCACAGAGAAATACAGTGGGGGAAAAAAGTATTTAGTCAGCCACCAATTGTGCAAGTTCTCCCACTTAAAAAGATGAGAGAGGCCTGTCATTTTCATCATAGGTACACGTCAACTATGACAGACAAAATGAGAAAAAAAAATCCAGAAAATCACATCGTAGGATTTTTTATGAATTTATTTGCAAATTATGGTGGAAAATAAGTATTTGGTCAATAACAAAAGTTTCTCAATACTTTGTTATATACCCTTTGTTGGCAATGACACAGGTCAAACGTTTTTTGTAAGTCTTCACAAGGTTTTCACACACTGTTGCTGGTATTTTGGCCCATTCCTCCATGCAGATCTCCTCTAGAGCAGTGATGTTTTGGGGCTGTCGCTGGGCAACACGGACTTTCAACTCCCCTCCAAAGATTTTCTATGGGGTTGAGATCTGGAGACTGGCTAGGCCACTCCAGGACCTTGAAATGCTTCTTACGAAGCCACTCCTTCATTGCCCGGGCGGTGTGTTTGGGATCATTGTCATGCTGAAAGACCCAGCCATGTTTCATCTTCAATGCCCTTGCTGATGGAATGAGGTTTTCACTCAAAATCTCACGATACATGGCCCCATTCATTCTTTCCTTTACACGGATCAGTCGTCCTGGTCCCTTTGCAGAAAAACAGCCCCAAAGCATGATGTTTCCACCCCCATGCTTCACAGTAGGTATGGTGTTCTTTGGATGCAACTCAGCATTCTTTGTCCTCCAAACACGACGAGTTGAGTTTTTACCAAAAAAAGCAGGGGGACACGTCTGGCACTGCAGGATTTGAGTCCCTGGCGGCGTATTGTGTTACTGATGGTAGGCTTTGTTACTTTGGTCCCAGCTCTCTGCAGGTCATTCACTAGGTCCCCCCGTGTGGTTCTGGGATTTTTGCTCACCGTTCTTGTGATCATTTTGACCCCACGGGGTGAGATCTTGCGTGGAGCCCCAGATCGAGGGAGATTATCAGTGGTCTTGTATGTCTTCCATTTCCTAATAATTGCTCCCACAGTTGATTTCTTCAAACCAAGCTGCTTACCTATTGCAGATTCAGTCTTCCCAGCCTGGTGCAGGTCTACAATTTTGTTTCTGGTGTCCTTTGACAGCTCTTTGGTCTTGGCCATAGTGGAGTTTGGAGTGTGACTGTTTGAGGTTGTGGACAGTTGTCTTTTATACTGATAACAAGTTCAAACAGGTGCCATTAATACAGGTAACGAGTGGAGGACAGAGGAGCCTCTTAAAGAAGAAGTTACAGGTCTGTGAGAGCCAGAAATCTTGCTTGTTTGTAGGTGACCAAATACTTATTTTCCACCATAATTTGCAAATAAATTCATAAAAAATCCTACAATGTGATTTTCTGGATTTTTTTTCTCTCAATTTGTCTGTCATAGTTGACGTGTACCTATGATGAAAATTACAGGCCTCTCTCATCTTTTTAAGTGGGAGAACTTGCACAATTGGTGGCTGACTAAATACTTTTATTCCCCACTGTACGTCATCGATAAAAACAACTTGAATTATTGCATCTTATAACGGCGATTCTGATCCAACCATAAAATACATTTTGCCCCTGTCAAGGGGTGCTGAAGGTGGGTGTGGTGCATGAATCAAGCGCAGGACGCAGAAGCTCAGTCCAAAAGACTTTAGTGCAATATTCACGTAGAAAATAAGCACAATAAGCCCGAAGGCGAAATAACGGCGCACACAGGCGTCAAACAAACGGCGCACTAACATGTGCGAAAAACCTCTCCAAAACACTGGAGGGAAGTACGTAGCTCCAACACAAAACAGAAGAGCAATCACACACAAAGACAAACACACACAACGAGAACTAAATAGGACACTAACGAGGACTAACAAGACACAGGTGTACAACATCAAGACAAAACCAAACGAACATGAAACATAGATCGGTGGCAGCTAGTACTCCGGGGACGACGACCGCCGAAGCCTGCCCGAACCAGGAGGAGGAGCAGCCTCGGCCGAAACCGTGACAGCCCCTGGACTGAGATTATGGAAGTTCAACATGCAGCTAGCTAGATGTAGAAGGCTAATGTAAACTAGCTAACGTTGTCCATGACGTTGTCTATGCATAGTCACTTTAACTCTACCCACATGTGCATATTACCTCAATTTTTTACTTATCTATTTTTTACTTAACACTTATTTTTCTTAAAACTGCATTGTTGGTTAAGGGCTTGTAAGGAAACATTTCACTGTATTGTTGGTTAAGGGCTTGTAAGTAAGCATTTCACTGTAAGGTTGTTGTATTCGGCGCACGCAGCAAATAAAAGTTGATTTGATTTGATTTGAAAGGAAGTTAGGCTAGCGAACAAGCATTTTAGCCAGGTAGCCTAGGACAACAAAAAATAAAAGCGTGTACTGTATGACAGAGTCATAGACCGTTTCGTCAACCTGAAAGAGTGGAAGATGGCATTGGCGTTTCTCTACAAGTAAGGTTTATCAACATGTTTTTTCTACTTGCACGAATGCGCACACACACACACACAAATCAGAACCATGGACAGCCACTTCATATTTAGCTTACGTTGAATGGACTAAATAGTTTTTGGTATCTTTTAGTTGTCACTGCATTAGACTAAGCAGAGGTGATTTGATGATGTTGAAGTTGAAATGGTGCTGGAATAGTGGAGGCATCTCCTGTTTTTTCGACTTGCAGTAACTCTCCATGGTTCTAAATCAATAATTGTTTAGTAGTCCGAAAATGTCGGAAACATTAACTTGCTTGACCATGCTGTAGGTCATGTAACTGTTAGTTACATGCAATATGCTTTGTGGACTTCACCGGACAGATGTTGCTCTCCGGTTTTGTGATGAAACAAAGGTGTGTTTGAATTTATTCTGCCACTGTGTCTTCTTATTGTCTTGGCCTTAGGCCTATATTTTACAGTGTCAAGGCATATGAACTAACAGGTTATAGAGCAAACAACACAATTATCACAACACATATGTTGTAATATGGCTTTTTTTTCTGGCTTGGATTCCCCAGTGATTTTACCCACGCACTGCTACTGCTTTAGTCACAACTCTGTGACTGTCTGCTGCCGATAAGGATGAGAGCCCCAAATTGAGAGGAGTTATGAACAGTCATTAGTATACATTCTGAGGTAAAGTGAAAGTACTGTGTAACCCCTAGAGTCGATTGACGCACTGGTGCTTCAATCTATGCTACATAACAAAAACATCCCCATCAAAATCCGTCATTTTAAGCTAGAGATATCTTGCATTGGATGCATCTCAATCCACCGCTTCCGCCAGTGTCGCACTACCACATCTACGATGAAAGGTGGCAGAGCTAGAGCGGTGTTTGTCAGACCATGATGACACATCCCAAAAATCGGTCTTCACACAAAAATGTCTGTAGCGTCCGAACGGTTTGACCTACAAACTATTACAACCAATCTATGGAAAGGAAACTCTCACGAACACGATGGTGTTCTCTGTTTTGCTCTACGACCCCCACAAGTGTCAGGAGACTCATCTGAAGTCAGTACCGTTGATGTGCCAACTTCTGTTTCGTAGCGTCCAAACCGTTTGGGCTACTAATGGGACCCCACTGTGGAAAGGGGAGATTCTCATGAACACGATGGTGTTACAGGAATCATCTGAAGGTAACCGGTACCGGATTTGAAAAACTAATGGAAGTATGAAGATAGTTTTGTGCCTACCCCAAAAAAGGGGTTGAATATGTGTACAAAAAAAAATAAAAAAAAAGTACATATTTATTTTTTACGACAGACACGTCAAAACCTTGTTTTTTATTATTTATTTTTTTTACTGTACTTTTTGCCATTTATGAATGTGTTATTCAATGCGTTTCTATGGGCTTTAGTAGTAAAGGCCAAAATGAATATTTTATAAAACTTCTTAGACTATAAATTATTAATACAAACTTAACATGAATCATATATTGTATATTACAAGACCCAACATTGAGAGAGATGACATGGCACTATACTGTAGTTCAGCAGAATCAAGGTCTGCTAGCCTGGTCCTAGTCTCTCTCACCAGACTCTGGGGCGCTCCACACGCTAGCCTGGTCCTAGTCTCTCACCAGACTCTGGGGCGCTCCACACGCTAGCCTGGTTCTAGTCTCTCACCAGACTCTGGGGCGCTCCACACGCTAGCCTGGTTCTAGTCTCTCTCACCAGACTCTCCACACGCTAGCCTGGTTCTAGTCTCTCTCACCAGACTCTGGGGCGCTCCACACGCTAGCCTGGTCCTAGTCTCTCACCAGACTCTGGGGCGCTCCACACGCTAGCCTGGTCCTAGTCTCTCACCAGACTCTGGGGCGCTCCACACGCTAGCCTGGTCCTAGTCTCTCACCAGACTCTGGGGCGCTCCACACGCTAGCTTGGTCCTCTCACCAGACTCTGGGGCACTCCACACACTCTACCCCAGCTGGGGCACAGCAGCTGTAAGAAGAAACTAGCCTTTTCCTGTATTCACAAAGCACTCAAAGTAGGAGTGCTGATCTAGGATCAGGTCCCCCCTGTCCATATATAATCAGATTCATTGTGATTTAAAATACCAAAACTAGACCCTAGTTTCCTACTATGAGACTCCTACTATGTGAATATGGGCCCTGGTCTCAGGTATGTGCTTTAACCAACTCATCGGACAGATGGTTAAAACACATTGTCTGATGCATATGTAGTACAGATACATGAACGGCATGATAACAATATTCAGATGAGTTGTCTTAGCTAAAGTACATACTAATCTGGGAGCAGGCTACAGTAGGTCTATGCAACAGTGACCATGAGAGTAGAACCCCAGAATCTGGTCCTGGGCCAGCTCTAATATAACAGGACAACTGTTGACAGAGTCAGAGTCAGATCCCTGGTCGGTTCACAAGACTGTCAACAGACTGCACCCAGGCTCAGAGACCTACACGCACACACACACAACATGCAACAAACACACACGCACACAACACACAACACACACAGAGCAGAGCTGTGTTACAGTCACAGATGGAGGTAGGGTTACAGGAAGCCACAGAGAAAACAGGAGGAGAATGAGACAGAGAGGACAATGGGCTCAATCACTGTATTAAGTCAGTATTTAGGCCTATAGTTCATTTTCATATTGAATTGTTTTCTGTCGCTAGATAGAATGTACAGCAGCTTCATATTTAATAGTCATCACATCAGTGTTGATGGTTACGTCCCGAAAGGCATCCTATTCCTTATCTAGTGCACTACTTTTAACCGGAGCCCATAGACCGAGCCAATAGACCGAGCCAATAGACCGAGCCAATAGACCGAGCCCATAGACCGAGCCAATAGACCGAGCCCATAGACCGAGCCCATAGACAGAGCCCATAGCCATGTCAGTCTTCTCAATAGATAGTACCGAGTGGCGCAGCGGTCTAAGGCACTGCATCTCAGTGCTTGAGGCGTCACTACAGACCCCCTGGTTCGATTCCAGGCTGTATCACAACCGGCCGTGATTGGGAGTCCCATAGGGTGGCGCACAATTGGCCCAGCGTCGTCCGGGTTTGGCCGGTGTAGGCCGTCATTGTAAATAAGAATTTGTTCTTAACTGACTTGCCTAGTTAAATAAAGGTAAAAATAAATAAAAAAGATAGTACCGCTGTAATGACACAGCTATGCTCTTGTATCTTGAATAACAATATTAATCTCTCTCAAGGACTGAAGTCCACTTCAAGATGCCACTGAAGACATGCTAAATCCCAACTAGGAGAATATGGAGAGTTCACCTAAGGATCTATTTATCAGATCAACCTCCTCCAGCATCCCTCTCGCTCTCTCTCTCTCTCTCTCTCTCTCTCTCTCTCTCTCTCTCTCTCTCTCTCTCTCTCTCTCTCTCTCTCTCTCTCTCTCTCTCTCTCTCTCTCTCTCTCTCTCTCTCTCTCTCTCTCTCTCTCTCTCTCTCTCTCTCTCTCTTTCTCTCTCTCTCCATGTGGCCTATCTCCCTGTTTTTCTGTCTGTTCAGGCTTCTGAGGGATCAGTGTTCTGAGTCAGACTCCCTAGTGATCTGAGAGTCGTTCTGTGTGTATGCCAGTCATTCTCTGGAGCAGACAGACAGACGGCCTGACGTCTGGGCTGAGACACAGGGGCTTAGCTATAGATGACTCACCAGTACAACTAAACACTTCCTGGGAATTGTCTCCTCATTGACCAATGATTCAAGAATTACACTGGTAATTTACCTGACCCCGCCCCACCCCCACCCCACCTCTCTCTCTCTCTCTCTCTTTGCTCTCTCTCTCTCTCTTGCTCTCTTTGCTCTCCCTCCCTCTCCCGCTCTCTCTCTCTCTCTTTGCTCTCTCTCTCGCTCTCTATCACTCTCTTTGCTCTCCCTCCCTCTCCCGCTCTCTCTCTCTTTGCTCTCCCTCCCTCCCCCCTCTCTCTCTCTCTCTCTCTCTCGCTTTACGCTCCCACCCGCTCCCTCTCTCTCTCTCTCTTTGCGCTCCCTCCCTCTTCCGCGCTCTCCCTCCCTCTCTCTCCTTTCTTTCCTACCTATTTCCACAGAGCTAAATATATGTGTCCATAGCAACAGGCATTATTTAGCCTTGACAGATGTATTGTCAACCAAGATGGTTGCATTTATTACATTTCACACCCGTTTTGCTTTTACACATATATATATATACACACACACACACACAGGAACATTTGAATTATCCAGGTCGAGTTTCAGATCCCTGGGTATGATACCTTATCAATGGCTTCATCTCAGTACATGGAGGGACAATGATTGTAGTATAGCTCCACACACACACATACACACACACACACACACACACACAGATTAAACACTGCTGCAGTCAGGGATGACCTCAGTCTCACTGGCTCCCATAATAAGGAGGAGGTGATGTTATGGCTCCCATGATAAGGAGGAGGAGGTGATGTTATTGCTCCCATGATAAGGAGGAGGAGGTGATGTTATGGCTCCCATGATAAGGGGGAGGTGATGTTATGGCTCCCATGATAAGGGGGAGGTGACGTTATGGCTCCCATGATAAGGAGGAGGAGGTGATGTTATGGCTCCCGTGATAAGGAGGAGGTGATGTTATGGCTCCCGTGATAAGGAGGAGGTGATGTTATGGCTCCCATGATAAGGAGGAGGAGGTTATGTTATGGCCCCCATGATAAGGAGGAGGAGGTGATGTTATGGCTCCCATGATAAGGGGGAGGTGATGTTATTGCTCCCATGATAAGGGGGAGGTGACTTATGGCTCCCATGATAAGGGGGAGGTGATGTTATGGGAAAGGCCAGTGTTGACACAGGTGACCCAAACAATGGTGGGCCTCTTCACTTGTAGGTAGTCTAGGAGGTAGTCTAGGAGGTGGGAAATTGTGAAGCAAAATTGTCTTTTTTTGTGTGTTTGTTTTACAGAGATCCTGAATGCATGTCACTGTGTTAGTGTGCTCATGTGTGTGACTGAGTGTACTTTTATGGGCATACATTTGCCTTGTCTGATACTCCACCCATGAGGTGAATCTCATATGAAACCCTATTTCCTATATAGTGCACTACTTTTGGCCAGAATAACAGTGCACAAGTTTTGACCAGAATGACACCTTAGTCCCTAAATAGTGCACTACTTTAACCAAATCAAATTGTATTGGTCGCGTACACATATTGTGAAGATGTTATCGCAGGTGCAGCAACATACTTATGTTTCTAGCTCCAACAGTGCAGTAATACCTAACAATACACAACAATTAAAGACTTTAAGTCCGGGAAAACTCCAGGGTTGGATGGCATACCAATCGAGGTATACCAAACCTTTTTTGATATACTAAGAGGACCGTTATTAGCATGTTTTAACCACTCCTATGTAAATGGTAGATTATCTGACACTCAAGAAGAAGGTCTGATCTCATTATTACTGAAACAGGATACAAGTGGAAAATATAAAGATCCAGTCCATTTACAAAATTGGAGGCCCCTTACACTTCAGTGTTGTGATGCAAAAATCCTAGCAAAATGTATAGCGCATAGAATTAAAAAGGTATTGTCGGATATTATTCATTCTAATCAGACAGGTTTTTTACATGGAAGATACATTGGAGATAATATAAGGCAAGTATTGGAAACAATAGAACACTATGGAAAATATGGGAAACCAGACCTGCTATTCATAGCAGACTTCGAAAAGGCATTTGATAAAGTTCGACTGGAATTTATATATAAATGCCTGGAGCATTTCAATTTTGGAGAATCTCTTATAAAATGGGTCAAAATCATGTATAGTAACCCTAGGTGTAAAATAGTAAATAATGGCTATTTCTCAGAAAGTTTTAAACTGTCAAGAGGAGTGAAACAAGGTTGTCCACTATCGGCATATCTATTTATTGTGGCCATCGAGATGTTAGCTATTAAAATCAGATCCAATAATAATATCAGAGGATTAGAAATACAGGGCTTAAAAACAAAGGTGTCATTGTACGCAGATGATTCATGTTTTCTTTTAGATCCACAACTAGAATCCCTCCACAGCCTCATAGAGGATCTAGATACATTTTCTAACCTCTCTGGATTAAAACCAAATTATGACAAATGTACTATATTACGTATTGGATCACTAAAAAATACAATTTTTACATTACCATGTAGTTTACCAATAAAATGGTCTGATGGTGATGTGGATATACTCGGAATACATATCCCAAAGGAAATAAATGATCTCACTTCAATACATTTTAATAGAAAGTTAGCAAAAATAGATAAGATCTTACTACCATGGAAAGGAAAATACCTGTCAATTTGTGGAAAAATCACCCTGATTAACTCTTTAGTATTATCCCAGTTTACCTATTTGCTTATGGTCTTGCCTACGCCTAGCAAACAGTTTTTTAAATTATATGAGAAAAAAATATTCAATTTTATTTGGAACGGCAAGCCAGACAAAATTAAAAGAGCATATTTATATAATGAATATGAATTCGGAGGACAGAAATTATTAAATATTAAAGCATTAGACCTATCACTAAAATCTTCAGTCATCCAAAAGTTATACTTAAATCCGAACTGGTTCTCAAGCAAATTAGTAAGATTGTCTCACCCACTGTTCAAGAAAGGCCTTTTTCCCTTTATTCAGATTACAACCTCTCACTTTCAGTTATTTGAAAAGGAAATAATCTCCCAAATGTCACTATTTCTAAAACAAGCCATAGAAAGTTGGTTGCAATTTCAATTTAATCCTCCAGAAACGACAGAACAAATAATGCAACAAATATTGTGGTTAAATTCAAATATACTAATTGACAAAAAACCTTTATTTTTTGACAGAATGTTTAAAAAAGGTATAATCTTCGTAAATGATATCATCGGTAGGACTGGTGGAGTTATGTCGCACATGCAGCTAACAAAAACATATGGAAATGTCTGCTCTACCCAAAATTACAACCAAATAATTGCAGCCTTACCGCAAAAGTGGAAGAGGAAAGTTGAAGGGGGAGAAAGTAAGGAACTTGTCTGTCGGCCTTGCATTAAAGAACATAATTGGTTAAGGAAAACTGTGATAAATAAAGTATATCAGTTTCACTTAAGGACCAAAGGATTGACAGCCGTCCCATATAGATTGCAAAATAGTTGGGAAGAGATCTTTGACGTACCGATCCCATGGCATAGTGTTTATGAACTGACACGCAAAACGACACCGGATTCAAAAATTAGAATCTTTCAATTTAAATTATTATATAAAATTCTTGCTACCAATAGAATGTTATTTATATGGGGGATACAATCTTCCCAGCTCTGCAGATTTTGCTGTGAAGAGATAGAATCATTAGATCATTTGTTTTGGTTCTGTCCATTTGTAGCTTGTTTTTGGACACAGGTCCAGGAATGGCTAAAGGATTGCAATATTTACCTGGAACTAACCTTGCAGATAGCATTACTGGGTGATCTGAAAAGTCATAGTCAATCAATCAATAATATAATAATACTTTTAGCAAAAATGTTTATTTTTAATTCACAATCTGTAGAAGCAATGAGAATAGAAAGGTTCAGAACTTTTGTAAAACATCACAGTACGGTTGAAATATATATGGCAAATAGAAATCCTATATGGATGGTGTTAAGAGATAGTGTCAAGATCGTCTAACAGAGTGGACCAATGAGCAGCGTTGAATGCAAACATATTTATTCTCACTGAAGGCAACACGAACAAAACAACGAACGATACGTGACAGTTCACGGTTACCATAAACAGACTCGAAACAAAAACCCACAAACACGAATGAAAACCCGACTGTTTAAATATGGCTCCCAATCAGAGACAACCAGCTGACACTCGTTGCCTCTGATTGGGAGTCACTCAGACCAACATAGAAATAAGTAACCTAGACCCACAACAAAAACATAGAAACTAACACCCTGGCTCAACATACGAGAGTCCCCCGAGCCAGGGCATGACAGTACCCCCCCCTAAAGGCGCGGACTCCGACCGCGCCAACGAAACACAACAGGGGAGGGACCGGGTGGGCACTCCGCCTAGGCGGCGGATCCGGCTCCGAGCATGAACCCCACTCGCTCTCTAACCCCCCAAAGTACCCCTGGTCCGGTCTGGTCCTGCTGACCGGAGCTGGACTGCACACTGGTGGAGCGGATTGCTCTAGCTCCGGCGTAACGCATCTGACCGGCGCCGGACCAGGCACCAGTGGAACAGGCACGTGCCGTGCCGGACCGACGACGCACACCACTGGCTTGGTGTGGGGAACAGGCACGGGCCGTGCTGAACTGACGACGCACACCACTGGCTTGGTGTGGGGAGCAGGAGCGGGCCGGACAGGGCTGACGCAAACGCACCACAGACTTGGTGCTGGGAGCAGGAATGGGCCGGACTGGGCTGGCGACGCGCACCACAGACCTGGTGCGGAGAGCAGGAACGGGCAGAGCCGGGCTGACGAGACGCACCACAGACTTGATGCGGGGAGCAGGAATGGGCCGGACTGGGCTGGCGACGCGCACCACAGACCTGGTGCGGGGAGCAGGAACGGGCAGAGCCGGGCTGACGAGACGCACCACAGACTTGATGCGGGGAGCAGGAATGGGCCGGACTGGGCTGGCGACGCGCACCACAGACCTGGTGCGGAGAGCTGGAACGGGCAGAGCCGGGCTTACGAGACGCACCACAGACTTGGTGCGGGGAGCAGGAACAGACCGGACCGTACTAGGGACACACACCACTGGCCCTACACCGGGATCTGGAACGGGCCGGACCGGACTGGTAACACACCCCAGTACCTCTCGCCGTGCCTCTACACCTTCCATCCCCTCTTCTACCAGTGGCCCCCGTAACCTGGCGGCCTCCTCTGCAACCCCGCTGGACCGCTCCATAGCGGCCTCCTGCTGCCCCGACGTCGTGAGCCCCCCCCTAAAAATGTTCTGGGGGTCTCTCCTCCCCGTGGGCCAGGCCTCCATCGTTCTCGCCCACCTCTCGCTCCTCTGTCTCCAACCCTCGTCACTCAGCTCCTCAATGGGCTTGACCCAGTCGAAGCTGCCACGGAGATCTGCCAGCGATTTCCCTGGCGATGGCTCCTCGACTCGCTGCTTGGTCCAGTAGAGGTGGGTTTTTCTGTCAAGATCGTCTAACAGAGTGGACCAATGCGCAGCGTTGAATGCAAACATATTTATTCTCACTGAAGGCAACACGAACAAAACAACGAACGATACGTGACAGTTCACGGTTACCATAAACAGACTCGAAACAAAAACCCACAAACACGAATGAAAACCCGACTGTTTAAATATGGCTCCCAATCAGAGACAACCAGCTGACACTCGTTGCCTCTGATTGGGAGTCACTCAGACCAACATAGAAATAAGTAACCTAGACCCACAACAAAAACATAGAAACTAACACCCTGGCTCAACATACGAGAGTCCCCCGAGCCAGGGCGTGACAGATAGATGGGAGGTATTGAATAGAGTTGAAGGATGGGACTAATAACAAATAACAACAAATAATAACAAAGATAGCTAATAATGTAAGCATACTGTGTCCATAATAAGTATATGGGTTGTATGTTGGGAGCTTTTGGGAAAGAGCACAGTTAGAAAGATATGGCATTTAGAAGCAAACCGGATGGACATCATGAAAATGATGGTAGAGGTTGAGAGTAGAAGAGGTTCAGGAGCAAAAAAATAAATAAATATATATATATATATATATATATATAATAAGAATTATTGTAAAATTAACTCTGTCCATAAGGTGTAGATAGTAAGTATAGACCGGAAGTAGAGGCCTGGGCGTTGTTGTTCACTAATTTACTCCAAGTAGGGAAAGGATGGTGGGGTTGAAAAGTAATAAAGGGGAATATATATATAAAAAATAAAAATAAACATGGGGGATTGGAAGTGATGCAGACAATTACATTGATAGAAGATACAATCTATCTGCAATATTAAGCTGATCCATCCCCCAAAAAAAAAAAAAAAAAACAATACACAACAATACACACAAATCCAGATTGACCCCCTATTCCAGTTATAGTAAACTACTTTTGACCTGAATGAAACCCTGAATTCATTATACAGTCCTGTACCTGGATGTAGATCACAACAAACTAGCATAGGAAGACTTTTCCCATTTCCTCTATGACTCAAGAGCTCCAATAGGGACAGGAAGCTGGTGAAAGAGTGTGTGGAGGGTAGATTACATTGAATTGTGTGTTGTCACATGGTGTTGTTGTTATGGGTAACATACTATGCTGTACGGCTGCCAAGGTGATTTTGCAGTGTTGTGATGACGAGATAGGGATCTCAAGTGCACTCGTGCAGCCCTAGTCTGTCCCTCACCTTTAACTGTGCGTGTGCTACGTAAGTAGGTAAACAGCATATTGAAACAGGTTGACTTTGCACAGGGTTGGCTCTAGGATACTCATACAGTGCATTCGGAAAGTATTCAGACCCCTTGACTTTTGCACATTTTGTTACATTACAGCCTTATTCTAAAATGGATTAAATACTTTTTCCCCTTATCAATCTACACACAATACCCCATGATGACAAAGCAAAAACAGGTTGAAACTGTCCTGGCCCGCCTCTCTAATATCTCTGGCCACCTGTGGTTTGTGCAGGTCTGTTGTTATGCCAGGTGTTTCTGGGTGAATTACTTCCCAAGACCCATACTGCAAACTGGCTGCTATGTCACATGTCATCAACTGAGTCAAGCATTCACTGATGGAAATCTTCAATTAATTAATGCCATTTTTTTCAGTGTTCTCCTTACAGATTAATGTACCTAGATTGATTTGAACTGCAGGAACATTGTATGATCATGTGAAATGTAATCAAGATAAATACCAAGGTCTATAAAGAGATATGTAAGTCGCTCTGGATAAGAGCATCTGCTAAATTATGTAAATGTAAATGTAAATATGGATCAAGGACCCTATAGCATGCATATGTCTTAGTTCTATTGAACTGCACACACAATCTCAATAATAAATCCAATTATAATATTTCCTCTATCTACAACAATGTCATATGTTCCAGTGCACACACGTTACAGACAGCTATTATACTTTACTCTACAGTAGATAAACTACTTTGATCATTCAACACATAGTGGCATCCATTTTACACGTCTGTTGACAAGTCTTTGTTGTCATTGTTGTACCAAGTATTTACAGGTTAGTGCTATCCGGAATCGTTGGGACGTCCCTACACTAAACCCTAACCTTAACCTTAACCCTTACCATTTTACATTTCAACTTCAATGGGGTAGGGACGTCCCAACGATCCCGGATAGCAAGGATCAATATTTACATCACAACTGACTGTGCTGTTTGCTCATTGGTCTCCCATTTAGTTCCATTTCTATTCAAATCAATAGACCTTTATTGATTGTAAATATTGACAGTTGCCAGCCACAGAAACACAGTGAAAAGGAGTAGAGGGATAAACTTAGCCATAGATGACAAAGTTAGAAGAGCCATTCACACCACCATAGATCAGAGACCCTGACCTCTGAGTGGCCCATGTCTGTGATGGAAGATAAGACACACAAAAGAAGGTTGTGTCATTGTCCACATTTTTATTCAATGTTCAGCGATACAAACTAAACGTTTCGACTGACCTTGTTCAGCTCCTGTGCCAAGTTTTTAAATGTGCTTTCAGATAATACTCCTAGGCTGCGTTTACAGATAGATAAGACTGTGTGATTGGTCAATACAGTGAGTGATTGGTGAATGACCATGTGTGATTGGTAGATGAAGTGAGGTGAGAGCATGTGATTGGTCAGTGCAGCAAGATATTTGTGTATGATTGGTCATTACAGTTGAGATAACAGCATGTCATTGGTCTGTTGTGTTGTGCAGTGCCTGGAGACGCTGAGGTCAGGGCAGATGGACATGCAGAAGTTCATCGCCGATGGCTGCAAGGAGGCTCTGCTGGAGGAGAAGAGACGATTCTGCTTCCTGGTGGACAAACACTGCACCTTCTCCTATCAGATTGCTGCCTTTCACGACAAGGTATAGGACCTATGCTACAGTACCTTATAGGCCTGGTTCAATTTCAGACCCTAGCTCCCTCCCCTGGTCCCTTACCCAGCTATGTTCTCAGTCAGTAGAACCTGAACATGTTTCCAATTCCAATCCATCAAAATCTGTGAACATCAAAGAAGATGTGGTCCTCTGTAGCTCAGCTGGTAGAGCACGGCGCTTGTAACGCCAAGGTAGTGGGTTCGATCCCCGGGACCACCCATACACAAAAAAAAATGTATGCACGCATGACTGTAAGTCGCTTTGGATAAAAGCGTCTGCTAAATGGCATATTATTATTATATTATTATGGGGGTTTTAAGGGGATATGGGCTAGAGGTTAGGGGTGGAATTGGAACCAGATCTCACAGACTATTTCCATGTACACTATATATACAAAAGTACTTGGACACCCCTTCAAGTTAGTAGATTCGGCACACCTGTTGCTGGCAGGTGTATAAAAACACACGGCAATCCAATCTCCATAGAAAACATAGGCAGTAGAATGGCCTTACTGTAAAGCTCAGTGACTTTCAAAGTGGCACCGTCATAGGATGCCACCTTTCCAATAAGTCAGTTCATCATATTTCTGCCCTGCTGGAGCTGCCCCGATCAACTGTAAGTGCTGTTATTGTGAAGTGGAAACGTCTAGAAGCAACAACGGCTCAGCCGCGAAGTGTTAGGCCACACAAGCTCACAGAACGGGACTGCCGAGTGCTGAAGCGCGTAGAAATTGTCTGTCCTCGGTTGCAACACTCTCTACCGAGTTCCAAACTGCCTCTGGAAGCAACGTCAGCACAATAACTGTTCGTTGGGAGCTTCATGAAATGGGTTTCCATGGCCGAGCAGCCATACACAAGCCTAAGATCACCATGCACAATGCGAAGTGTCACTGGAGTGTTGTAAAGCTCGCCGTCATTGGACTCTGGAGCAGTGGAAACGCGTTCTCTGGAGTGATGAATCATGCTTCAACATCTGGCAGTCCGACAGACGAATCTGGGTTTGGCGAATGCCAGGAGAACACTACCTGCCCGAATGCATAGTGCCAACTGTAATGTTTGGTGGAGGAGGGCTGTTTTTCATGGTTCGGGCTAGGCCCCTTAGTTCCAGTGAAGGGAAATCTAAACGCTACAGCATACAGTGACATTCTACATGATTCTGTGCTTCCAACTTTGTGGCAACAGTTTGGGGAAGGCCTTTTCCTGTTTCAGCATGACAATGCCCCCGTGCACAAAGCGAGGTCCATACAGAAATGGTTTGTTTCGAGATCGGTGTGGAAGAACTTGACTGGCCTGCACAGAACCCTGACCTCAACCCCATCGAACACCTTTGGGATGAATTGGAACGCCGACTGCAAGCCACGACTAATCGCCATACATTAGTGCCCGACCTCACCAATGCTCTTGTGGCTGAATGGAAGCAAGTCCCCACAGCAATGTTCCAACATCTAGTGGAAAGCCTTCCCAGAAGAGTGGAGGCTGTTATAGCACCAAAGGGGGGACCAACTCTATATTAATGCCCATGATTTTGGAATGAGATGTTCGACAAGCAGGTGTCCACATACTTTTGGTCATGTAGTGTATGTACCATAACCACCATCTGTGTACCACTTTTATTATACAAACATCTAGCATGTACCAAATCACAAACCCAAGGCTCCCATTCAGAGCATCTACAGTAACTACTATGACTTCTGCTGTTCCTTCTCTGACCCCAGGCCAGAGACATGCTGTACGGGAAGCTGCCCACCTGGCAGGACAAGTGTAGCGATGCCACCAACGTGCCCGAGAGCGTGATGTCTATGATCGAGGGTCTCCGCAGCACAGTGTCCATCAACCCCCAGGCCTCCCCCGTCTCCCAGAGACACAGTAGGGTGAGACGGCACAATCACTCATTCATAAACCATTAGAAAACCATTATCAATTACAATATCTAATTTTGATTCAATGTGAGAGAGCGAGAGAACACAGCACAGATACCTTGTGATGACACTATGGCGTCACTGATTTCATCATAATAATGAAATGGTAAAAACCTGTAATACCTCTACTACTAATGTACCACTACCAATGGCAGGTTAATTACTAATGTACCACTACCAATGGCAGGTTAATTACTAATGTACCACTACCAATGGCAGGTTAACTACTAATGTACCATTACCAATGGCAGGTTAACTACTAATGTACCATTACCAATGGCAGGTTAACTACTAACTACTGTACATTCTAACACTCATACTATCCCCTTCCTGTGTTCCACTTTCTATGGTCAGAGCAACTCCATATTCCGGGACACAGTTCCACCCCCTGCCCCGGTGCTGAAGGCTCAGACCAGCCCATTGGCCAGTATGTTCACGCAGGACACACCCACAACAAACTCAGTCACCAGAGAGACTGAGAGAGTCACAGGTAGTGTGTGTGTGTGTGTGTGTGTGTGCGTGCGTGCATGTGCATTTTTGTGTGTCATACACAAAAAAAATGTATGCACGCATGACTGTAAGTCGCTTTGGATAAAAGCGTCTGCTAAATGGCATATTATATTATTATTATTATTATTATGTGTGTTTGTATGCGTGTGTGTGTTCGCATGTCCTCCCTGCTGGTCGCAGTTGTGTGTATTTGTATGTGCGTGCATGCATGGACCTGTGTCTGTATATTAACCCTTCTCTCTCTCTCCCTCTCTCTCCAGACTACAGGGACAATGGAGGGGAGGAGAGTGGCGGTCTAGGTCCCAGGTCAGTGTCTGTGGCCACAGGACTCAACAACATTGTGAAGAGACCCAGGGTCCGCACCATCTTCCCCCACACCTCTGGGACCAACGCTACGCTGCTCAGTTTTGACGAGGGAGACATCATCACCCTGCTCATACCTGATGAGAGGGATGGATGGCTCTACGGAGAACTGGAGAAGACCAGGCAGTAAGTTAGAGAGAGAGACACACTTACATACAGTGACACACACACACACACACACACACACACACACACACCGCCAGCTGCTGTGTACATGTGGTAGTTCCTGTCCTACAGTAACCTGCTGGTTGATTAGATGTTGATTTTGATTGAGCTCTCCTTAACTGGACCACCCCAGATGGGGCTGGCTGGGCGCCGTGCTCTGGGATCGCTAAGTACTGCCTGGGAGCCGGCACTCACTGGGGAATACAATCAGCGCACTGCTGGAGGCAGAGAAACACAGACAGAGACAGAAGGAGAGGAGGAGAGAGGGGAAGGAGTGGGGGGAGAGGAAGAGAAAGGAGAGAGAGAGAGATTCACAGCCAAATTAACCTCTTTGATGTTTTCGCTGAATCAAGTCGTAGTGAAGTTGCTCAATATGAACTTTAAAAAGGTGTTGTATTCCTGACATGATCCTGTACATGTTCTATACAGATAATATAGGTCAAAAGCAGTGCACTAAATAGGGTGGCTTTTGGGAATAGGGTAGCTTTTGGGATGTTGCCTAGATATGTGCCAATGATACAGTGTAGTATTCTTGTGGAGGTAGGTCCCTGCAGTGTGATGTCATTGAGTTGATGAAACACCTATCTGTCACACCTCAGCCAGAGTGATGAATCTAGGTCAGTCACCTAGCAACACACACTGATAACATCCACATGTATCCCTCCACCACCACCATAGTGTGATGAAGAGTGTCATGGACAGGAATTAAATACATTTAATTAATATCCTGTGAAAACGTGCATAATTAATTATATATTCATTGTGTTCACAAGGCTATTTGACAAAAGTCTGTCATCTCTGATTATTTGATACCCTTTGAGTCAGCAGACTGAGAGAATGAGAGAAATGTGAAATGTTAGCCTGGTTCCAGATCTGTTTGTGCTTTCTTGGCAATTTCTACGGTCATCAATGACCACATGAGCTGGCAAGATCCCACAAAAATATCTGGGATCAGGCTAGTGAAATGTGATCACTACCTAAACCCTACAGCAGGATTCACTGCGGTGCTTTTAAAAGGGTTTAAAGGGAAGCTGGAAGTTGATACAGTATGTCAGCCTTTATGTATTCTAGTTAAACACTGGCCGCACCCAGCCGCCCATTCTCAAGCCCAATGAACAAATGGACAAATATTAACATTTCTCACAGGGATTTGTATGGAGTCAATGATTTGTCCAAACGACTCAAATTCGCTCCACTGAAGTGGTGATAGTGAGAGGAATTTCTTGAACACATATTGTTACCATATTTCTAATATGTTTGCTTTGGGTGAAAACAGAGTAAATTGCTTGTGTTAGACCCATGTTTTTGAGTTACTTTATCTGGAACATCATACTGTTGAAGTATTAGTCATGGTAGCACCCTCTCAACTGTCACCGTATTGCACCAGTTTACACTACATCAATGAACTTACACTGAAATGACTTGTAGAGTACCATTTTGTTAAGTCTCTCATCAACTGTGATGACCCTGTTTTGTTCGGTCAGGCAATTCTCTGAATGTCTCTGTTAGATTGTAGAGTCAGAGTTGAGCCATTAATGTTACATAGAGTTAGTGGCTATCCAGTCATGTTTAAAACTTAACTTGAGTTTTTTCCCCCCCTGGAAAAGTCTCTCCTATGAGCTATGACACCTACAATGATTCAGCGAACCTTTGTGAGAACGCTACAGCTCAATAAATACATTTCACACAATGCCACAACATGATAACTCAATTCATTAATTCATTAATTGAATAATTTTCAAAAATATTATGATATATCATGTGATTCATATGAGCCACACTGCAAAGGAAGAAAATCAATATTCAACAGGGGAGAAATGTGTTATTAAAGATAAAACCATATTTCCCTCAAGAACATGTTCCATTCAAAATGGTCAAATGAAACCAGATGCACTGAAATATGATAATGGTGCCCGGTGGAGAGAGCAACACGAAATTGGCAGTTTTGTATTCCATGCATCGGTGCATTGATTGCTTAAATTTCCCACAGAGAGGTGCAGAAACGCTGTAATTAAGAGGCCTATAATGCTGATTATCCACTTTATTCTACCATAATGGCCTCACGTCTATCTCACCACCTGTTAGACAGCTATAGAGAGGTTGAAGATACAGAATCCTGAGAAACAGGATTCTATTCAGCTACTGCATGATGGAGTGTTGTGTAGAGAAGCAGGTTCCAGAGGATTGTGGGGGATTGTGTACTTAGGGTTATTCAGGGAACTGTAGAAAAAAGCGGGGGAGATGGGAGTAATCACCTGCATCTCTCTCCATCTCTCTGTCTCTCTGTCTGTGTTCTCTGTCTTTCTCTCTCTCTGTCTCTCTCTCTCTGTCTGTGTTCCAGGAGGGGATGGTTTCCATCATCCTATTGCCGGGCATATTCAGAGCCAATAGTGAATAACAACAGGTAAGGGGACCACTCAGGCACAAACACACACATACACACACACACACACACAGGTTTGATCCATACTTGTTGTCCCATAGTTTGTTCTCTACTCTCCTAGTCTGATGACCTTTGCTGATCAGAACTCCCTTCCTCCCTCTTCCTTCCTTCTCCCTCCCTCCTCTCCTTCCTTCTCTCTTTCCTTCCCTCTCTCTATCCCCCCTCCTGCCTTCCCCTATCCCCCTCTCTCCCTTTCTCCCCCCTCTCCCCCTCTCTCCCTTTCTCCCCTCTCTCCACAGTGTGGGGGCTCCTCCCATGCGCAGTAAGAGCGTGGTGAACCTGCTGCACCAGGACACAGAGACAGACGATTCCTCCATGGTCCTCCCCCCTCCTGACTACAGCGACTTCCCCAAGAGGAGTGTCCTCCCGGGCAGCAAGCAGCACTCACCCTCCCTCTCCGCCTCCTCCGGCTCTTCTGTACACACGGTCAGTCAGAGCCTGTCAGAGCTGATACTTAGTACTGTACAGTCACTAGCTAACCTGACCAGAGCTGATACTTAGTACTGTACAGTCACTAGCTAACCTGACCAGAGCTGATACTTAGTACTGTACAGTCACTAGCTAACCTGACCAGAGCTGATACTTAGTACTGTACAGTCACTAGCTAACCTGACCAGAGCTGATACTTAGTACTGTACAGTCACTAGCTACCTGACCAGAGCTGATACTTAGTACTGTACAGTCACTAGCTACCTGACCAGAGCTGATACTTAGTACTGTACAGTCACTAGCTAACCTGACCAGAGCTGATACTTAGTACTGTACAGTCACTAGCTACCTGACCAGAGCTGATACTTAGTACTGTACAGTCACTAGCTACCTGACCAGAGCTGATACTTAGTACTGTACAGTCACTAGCTACCTGACCAGAGCTGATACTTAGTACTGTACAGTCACTAGCTACCTGACCAGAGCTGATACTTAGTACTGTACAGTCACTAGCTAACCTGACCAGAGCTGATACTTAGTACTGTACAGTCACTAGCTACCTGACCAGAGCTGATACTTAGTACTGTACAGTCACTAGCTACCTGACCAGAGCTGATACTTAGTACTGTACAGTCACTAGCTACCTGACCAGAGCTGATACTTAGTACTGTACAGTCACTAGCTAACCTGACCAGAGCTGATACTTAGTACTGTACAGTCACTAGCTACCTGACCAGAGCTGATACTTAGTACTGTACAGTCACTAGCTACCTGACCAGAGCTGATACTTAGTACTGTACAGTCACTAGCTACCTGACCAGAGCTGATACTTAGTACTGTACAGTCACTAGCTACCTGACCAGAGCTGATACTTAGTACTGTACAGTCACTAGCTACCTGACCAGAGCTGATACTTAGTACTGTACAGTCACTAGCTACCTGACCAGAGCTGATACTTAGTACTGTACAGTCACTAGCTACCTGACCAGAGCTGATACTTAGTACTGTACAGTAAATAGCTACCTGACCAGAGCTGATACTTAGTACTAGACAGTCACTAGCTACCTGACCTTATCTGAGGTTTCGGATAGTTTTAGTCCTTCTCCATTGTCAGTTGTGTAAACAAGAGATGCTTGTTTATATATGCCCGGCAAAAAAAAAAAAGAGAGTTGGCTGATGTTTACATGTGCTGCCTGTCAGCGCATAAGAATATGTAGTTTATTTTAATAACACCTATATAACACCTTAACAATACTTAATAATAACATCTCTTACTGATTACAAGCCACATTAAACCATTAGCACATCCCAATTCCCTAAAGGTTGTCTATACAGTATTTGATGCCTCCTCGTATCTTTGAAAACTGCATTGGATAGGATAAGATGTTACTGTATGGTACAGTATAGCAGATCATAGCATTGTATAAGACCATAGATATCAACTATATTACATCACTGGATTGTGGATAAGACACACCTGTAAATAGGATTTCCCCTGGAGCCAGTATAGTATAGTAATACAGTATAATATAGTAATACAGTATAGTATAGTAATATAGTATAGTATAGTAATACAGTATAGTAATATAGTATAGTAATATAGTATAGTATAGTAATACAGTATAGTATAGTAATACAGTATAGTATAGGAATACAGTATAGTAATATAGTATAGTAATACAGTATAGTATAGTAATACAGTATAGTATAGTAATATAGTATAGTAATACAGTATAGTAATATAGTATAGTATAGTAATACAGTATAGTATAGTAATACAGTATAGTAATACAGTATAGTATAGTAATACAGTATAGTAATACAGTATAGTAATATAGTATAGTATAGTAATACAGTATAGTAATACAGTATAGTATTATAGTATAGTATAGTAATACAGTATAGTATAGTAATACAGTATAGTAATACAGTATAGTATAGTAATACAGTATAGTATAGTAGTACAGTATAGTAATACAGTATAGTAATATAGTATAGTATAGTAATACAGTATAGTATAGTAATACAGTATAGTAATACAGTATAGTATAGGAATACAGTATAGTAATATAGTATAGTAATATAGTATAGTAATACAGTATAGTAATACCGTATAGTAATACAGTATAGGATAGTAATACAGTATAGTAATACAGTATAGTATAGTAATACAGTATAGTAATACAGTATTTCCCAGCTGTCAGACACCCTAGCGTCTGGGAGCCTCTGCCCCACTAAGGGGCTGCTGAACTGCGGTGGAGTAGGGACAGGGCTGAGCCTGGAGGTTTTCAAAGCCGAAATACAGTAGTTTTGAATGACAGAGAAGTGTTGGTGATACCTGCATGTGTAAAGTAGTTACAATGCATTGTAAGACTCATCATGAGCCTAGCTATCTTAAGATGAATGCACTAACTGTAAGTCGCTCTGGATAAGAGCGTCTGCTAAATGACTAAAATGTAAATGAGCCTGACAAGTATTATCCCTTTATAATGGCCTATTATCATCTGTAATGATGTGGAGTAAATACCTGCCATGGTGGCAGAAGGATGTCTTCCTACCTGGCCCTCTCCTCATGTCTGACTCCTTGTGTGGGTCACGCCATGCGTGTCTAACGCTCAACCTACACTCTAGCAATGCTCTCAATCAACTCTTGCTTTTGCATGTATGCAAAGCCTTCAGTCAAAGTTGTGGGTTTTCAAAGTGCAAAGGCCAATCCGAGGTTGTTTGTGCTTTCCGATCCTGGCTGTATGGAAATTAATGGTAAGTAGCCAGGCCCCTAAACACCTGCTGGCGTTGGTTTGGGTGAAGGCATACAAACAGAGAGACTCCGTCTCCTGCTCCTCACAGCTACAGAGAACCAAGCAAGCAGTGAAAGTAGTCTAAAGTCACAGTTACTGTAAAGCTATGCAGGATCCCTCCAGCCCATTTCACTAAAGCAGAAACCGCTATTGAAGCCAGACTCCTTAAACCCCCTAAAAGACATAGAGAAGCCCTGCATTGTGTTCAGTTGGTCCTGGGGCCGTCAGTTCCTCTTTAATGTGACGTGATCTAACCCTCGCTACCCTGGCTCTCCTTTTAGTGTAATGTCAGCACCCAGAATCACATCTCCCACTACTCGATGACGTCTGTCACAAGAGACTACTTTTAGTGTAATTAGCTGTAGCTACAGTACAGGCTGGACATCCCGTTCATCACATACACACTACAAATAGCAACAGGAGGAAACATAAGCTGCTAATGCCCTCGTCGCTGGACAGGTTACTGGTGACCCAGAGAGGGCAGGTTGTGGTTGTGATTTGTGACGTTTGGCCCTCCTGTGTGAGAGGTTGAATGGAGAAGCCTGGGAAAGACAATACACTTCTCAACTTCTCTTTTCTTTCTCTACGGTGAAATATTCATTAGGCTACACTCTGCTGTGTCCCGACTCCGGCCGTGTGTGTGTGTGTGCACGTGTGCTGTGTGTGTGTGTGTGTGGCCACTATCACGCCTGGCTGTCAGTGTACACGGAGTGTACAAAACATTAGGAACAGCTTCAATTCGTCGGGGCATGGACTCTACAAGGTGTCAAAAGTGTTCTACAGGGATGCTGGCCCATGTTGACTCCAATGCTTCCCACAGTTGTGTCAAGTTGGCTGGGTGTCCATTGGGTGGTGGACCATTCTTGACACAAACCGGTGCATCTGGCACCTACTACCATACCCCGTTCAAAGGCACTTAAATATTTTGTCTTGCCCAGTCACCCTCTGAATGGCACACATACACAATCCATGTCTCAATTGTCTCAAGGCTTAAAAATCATTCTTTAACCTGTCTCCTCCCCTTCATCTACACTGATTTGAAGTGGATTTAACAAGTGACATCAATAACAGATCATATCTTTCACCTGGTCAGTCTATGTCATGGAAGGTGGTGTTCATAATGTTTTGTACACTCAGTGTACATACAGCCGGTGGCACGGCTCAGGCATAGCCTTCCGATGGAATTCCACTCGGGGTGAACCTGACACTTGGAACCTGACACCCCTCCTTCTCTTTCTCTTTCTGTCTCTCTCTGCCTCTCCCCTCTCTCTTTCCCTGTCTGACTTCCCTCGCTCTTTCAATCTCGCTCCCTCTTCTTTTCTCAACTTTCTCTCTGTCTCTCTCTGTCTCTATCTTTCATTGTTTCTCTCTCCCCCACTCCATGCCCTACCTCTCCCTCTTTCTCTCTGCCCCGGCCCCCCATCTCTCTCCCAGTGCGTGATTCTGATTCTAGTAGGAACTTATCCTCCATTCATGCTGTATGAGTCAGTCAGTCAGACAGACAGTCAATGAGTTCCGGAACATCAATATTAGCATGTTTTACCAACAAAACACATTGCATTTAACAGTGCTGGGCTACACCAATCTGCTCTGTTCCTATTCATCAAACAACACACAGAGATAGAGCGGGGGTTGAGGTGGTGGACACTGCTCTGGGATGCTCCCAAACGGCACCCTATTCCCTATATAGTAAACTACATTTGACCAGGGCTCGGGTAGGTAAACACAGGGTGGGGTGTGGGTAGGTGAACACAGGGTGGGGTGTGGGTAGGTGAACACAGGGTGGGGTGTGGGTAGGTGAACACAGGGTGGGGTGTGGGTAGGTGAACACAGGGGGTGGGGTGTGGGTAGGTGAACACAGGGGGTGGGGTGTGTGTAGGTAAACACAGGGTGTGTGTGTGTGTGTGTGTAAGTGAATAGCATGCTGTGAATGTTTTTCCGTACAATGAAAAGAATAACTAGCTGTGTAGGTGAGTTTGAACAACACTTCCCGTTTCTCTGTGTGTAGGTGAGAGCACGACAAGTGGAGTTCCTCTGTGTATGTAGGTGTGTGTGTGTCGTGACTGGACTGTGTGTAGGTGTGAGTCATTCATTCTAGACTACCAGCCATGTATAGCTCTGTCCCTGTGAATGGGATTATAGTTACTTCATTACTGGGATTACTCACTCACTTCTCTTCATCCCCTTTGGGACACTACTAGGTCTGTTCATCATGTTTAATACTGATAATGTGGTCATTTAACAGACGCTTAACACATATTCACTATATGTGGCTCATGCAGGAATCAAACCCACAACTCTGCTGTTACAAACTCCAGGACCCAGGTCTTTATTGTGTTAGTATGACCAGTGCCGTAAGGATAGAGATAAGTATTTTCCCCATTCAGCAGATTTGGCTGGAGAAAGGGAATGAGTGGAGGGAATTTGAAGAAGGGGAGGGCGGGAAAGAGGGAGGGAGGGGTGGGGGGGGGGGGGGGGGTTACATAGGAATGCTCTGTCACCATGAGAAAAATGCTGGTTCTGCCCTTTGTGTAGGAAGTGAGGCAGATGAATACAGAGAAACCGATGGACACAGAAAGAGAAACGAGATTGACATAGCGAGAGCAGAGGTACTAGAGGAATGTGTAAGAAAGTGTCAAGAGAGAAATGACCTGTGTGTGTGTGTGTGTGTGCGTGTGTGCGTGTGTGTGTGTGTGTCTCTGTGTGTGTGTGTGTGTGTGTGTGCGTGCACTGACACCCTGCACTCAGTCTGATTAGGTCTAGGATTAAAACTACACATCTGTCCAGGATGTCAAGAGGGTGTTATGACATCAGTCACTGTGGTCAATGTCTGTCTGCCTGTCTGTCATTATGTCTGTCTGGCTGCGTCTGTCAGTCTGTCTGCTTGCCTGTCCTACCCCTCTCTAGGGCCAATGCTGTCCTCTAGTGGTGGCATCCCAACACTACAGCTGTGAGAGACAGTACTACATTTACATTTTACATTTAGGTCATTTAGCAACTTACAGTTAGTGAATGCATACATGTTATTATTATTTTAAAAAATCATACTGGCCCCCCGTGGGAAACCCACATCCCTGCCGGCCAAACCCTCCCCTACCTTGGACGACGCTGGACCAATTGTGCGCCGCCCATGGGTCTGTGACGCATGGGTCAGCAGTTTGTTCACCAGCACCCACCCGCAATTGCTAGTAACCCATCCACAACCGCCCGAATATATGTGATAAAGTTCAAATCTGAGGCCCACACCCCACCCTAACCCGCAAATATAGAAAATGCGTGGAACCATTTTTTGACGGGCCTTTTTAAATAGGCCTATGTTTCTGCTTATAATTTCCGACATTTTGGTATGCTATTTGTTAGTCAACTTGTCTATAATTAAATACATGCAGCTTCTCTTCTGTCATTATATGTTGCCCTAGAAGACTAAATAAACCCTTGCTCACCAGAATGATGTCATAAATCGATAGAATGAATGTTTACTCTTTCCTCTTTCATCTCTGCTTCTCTCACAAAGCAAAGACATTTAGGGACTGGGGAGAAAATGCAATAGCTACAGTTTTAAGGAAATTAAAAGCTGTTAAAAATATTAATTTATTCAACCCGCCCGCCACCCACCCGCCATTCATCCACAGTATTTAATCGCGGATATAACCACGGGGACTGCAGGTTATGAGTCAACCCACGCATCACGACACAGTACAATAGGACAGTGTTTCCCCATCCTGGTCCTGTGGACCCAAAGGGGTGGACATTTTCGTTTTTGCCCCAGCACTAACACACCTGATTCTAATCAAAGGTGTGATGATGAGTTGATTAGTTGCATCAAGGGTTTTAGTGCTAGGGCAAAAACTAAAATGTGCACCCCTTTGGGTCCCCAGGTCCAGAATTGGGAAACTGCATATAGGGTCAAATCATAATTTCACCAGTTTCACTATTGATTCTAGTTTGTTTGTTTATTTTATTGAGACAGTAAGGTTACATCTAAATGTAACAAGTTCAGGAAGATTACTTAATCTCAACATAGCTGCTTTTGACTTTCACTCTGCTCTGGCTTTTCACTGGCATAATGAGTGAGAGGTTTATATGGGTTTTTCATTCTGGAATGCACCGTCCCTTCCAGAAGACCCATAATCCAGTGTCAGTGTTCTGAGGTGATGAAGCATTCTCCTCTCACCAGACCTGGGTTCAAATAATATCTATTGAGAGTACCTGTTGCAATGTATCCAACAGAAAAGTCTCAAAAGTCTAGTTGCAAAATACGTCCATTTGTCACTCCAGGCAGACTCAAGCAATCACTCAAAGTATTTGAAAGATTTTAAATAGCATTTGAACCCAGGTCATCTCTGTCACAGTCACAACACTCACCAGTCAACCCTACCAAACCTGTCTGATGAGGGGCAGTCTGTGGTGTGGTCTCCACGGGCAACAGATGCAAACATACACCTCCCAGAAATGTTGTACATTTGGTATGGAAATTATATTTTTGCATGTACAGTTCCATGATGGAATCCAACCCAACCATTGTTGGGTTGGATTGCATCATGGAGAGTGAATGGGTCTTGTGATTTACAGTACATCTGGTCTGATGATGTCTCTTGGGTTTGTTTACAGGGAACCCAACTGAATGGGTTTGGAAAGATGCCTCATTTTCTCGGGTAAGTCATGCATCACCTCATATGGATTATGAAGATAATATTAACACATCTATCTTAAACTCACAATAACATGTGTGGACACACGATCTTTCTTTCTTTCATATACTCAAAATCATATACTCTACCCACAGTGTAGTCCACATACAGAGCGCAAGGGTTCTATTTTGGGCTGGCGCTAAGGAGGCGCAAGTGTCAAATGCACGTTAGTTTGCAATTTCGTCATGTAAAATCCGGGCATTTTCCAGCCCTAACGCCAAGTTCGGCAATTTACCTGTCTAACATAAGCTTTCTTGCACTGAAGTGGGAGGGGTGACAATTTTTGAGGTGGGTCCTTAAAAACATGCGCAAAAGTGACCATTTCTTGCAGGCTAATGGAAAGTTTTAAGACTCACAAAAAGCAGGTCTTAACAGTAACGCAGATGATAATGCCATGAATTTTGAGAGTGGAAGCGCAGCCTATCCAGCCATGACACACAATGCCCTTGGAAGGAGAGATGTGCCTTTTGTGCCGGTGAATTTCGTATTTAGAAGCGTAAAAAAAACGATTGTTTTCCCCCAATTTCTTTAATTTGATTACAAACCAAGCATAGCCTACTCTCCCCTTAATCAAGGCTAGTATACCTGCATCACATAGGTGCGTCTTTTTATCCTGGCCATTAGCCAAAAGTAGCCTATGAATAACCAGGTTTTAAATGGCCTACTGAGAGTGCTTTGACATTTTTGCCCTCATGCTTTTTCATTATTCACAATTCACATACCTGCATTTCGCTGCATTTTTTTATCTGCCTCGCACATAGGCAACGATACAAATGACAGGAGCCTAGTATTTTGTATAGACGTGCGAATGTTATGCGTGAATATATTTAGGCCTACGTGTGCACACAGTGCCATGGAACGAGAGAAGCGAATTATGATATGTTTCTGACCCGATCCTATTTAGAAATATTGTTGTTGGTTTAAAAAACAGATTGATCGTTTTTCATTTAATTGATTAAAAACCAGATGTATTAAAAATATTCACCGTCCATGGGTTTATGGTGATAACGTGCATGGCTCGAATGCAATGCAATTTCGTCTGCTATTTCTGGAGAAATGCAAATATGATCTGTAAGATGGTTCCATTATGTTTATAACACATTACATTAGGAGCAGTATAACGGTGAGTGGACGATCCCCCATTCTCTTTATATTAGATCTTTATCCAGCTCATGTGAAAAGTTTGGATGAGTGTAAAACCCTCCATAGTCTAAATTGCCTTGTCTGTATTATAAGGCCAAAGGGAGCAATTATGGTGCCTGTAACTGTATTTAGACATAGCCTATTTTAACCTCTTAAATGTAATCTACGTAATCCCCAAAAGTGATTATTTATCATGAGAGGGCCATTAACAATAACTAGTAATGCTGCATACTCCAAGAACGGTTCAAATCTCACCTTTCTGGTAAATATAGTTATACATTGCTGAGCTGTAGCCACTTCTGATAATATGAAATATTTTATATGATGTATTTCCTATTCAACAAAACTATATGAATAAGGCTTGAAATGACTCATATGTTTTCTAAATATAGTATCATCAATTTATAAAATGACTAACTTTAAGATTTCCTTAACTGTAAAATACATATTTCTATATTTAGTGTTAGATCAAATTTGCATATTTTCGAAAGGTCTCTCTTGATCAAAACGTCTGCCCCCACTGATGTGAATGTCTCACAGAGCTCTAACTTGGCTACTTGTTAGGAACTCGCCTTTCATCTCATATTAATCTTGTCCATCTATTACAAACAGAAAGTGTGTTTTGTTTAAAATCGATTAATTATTTTAGATTACTGGCTATAAATCGATTTCTGAATGTGCTACAGTGATGAAACCACTTCTCCTGCTGCCTTACAATGTAAGGATTCCAGGCATATGCCTTGTTAGTGGCTGTGATGTAGGGTTCAGCCAGGAGTTGATGGACAGTCGGAAGAACGAATGAAACGGTAGGAGGGACATCCGAGCTTCAAGTGGTGTCACACATCCTGCTTCACACAGGCAGATGAGAATCAGGGCTACTACTCAATGCAAGCCATTTCGATCTATGGTGTCCACATATCGATTTATAAGCGAAGATGTCAGTTGGAACCGGTACCAGAACCACTCATGTCCCCAAAACAGGGGACTTTACATCTATTATAACAAGTTGTTTAATTTTTATTAGAATTTGATTAAAACTATACACTGTCTTTTTAGGCCTTATCAATAGCCTAGTGAATTTAATCTTGCTTATTGTCTACGTTTGGTATGTCCATGTCCAGACTGCAATCTACAGTAGGCCTAGCCCCTATATCAGTGTGAATGCTATAGCCTATGTTTAACAATGTTTTTCCATATTGAAGCACTGCAACTACAACAATGTGGACTGCAAAACATGTTCAACATATTTAGCAAATATGGGGCAGGCTATTTAATGAACTAGGCTATAACAGACTAACATTCCAATTGGAGTTGATGACAATGCAATACATAAAATACCATAAATACACAACTTGAAGCAACACATATTTAGCCATGGAGCACGTTCTGATTTACCCAGCTACTGCGCCCATAATTCCGGTTGTGAAAATAGCAAAAATATTTTTGACACACCCCAAAGCTATAATGCTACTGCCTGCCAGTGCTAAGATTTACCATTGTGTTAGGTTTGTTCAAATAGGGCCCAAGTGTCATAAAATCAAGTAATCACACCAGTATTAACCAGTCTCTGTCTCCCTAGGGGAGGGAACCCGTTCACCGCAGTCAAGCTGCGTCCCACAGTCACCAACGACCGCTCAGGCCCAGTCATCTAAACCTCCAGACCCACCCTCCTGTCCACCTCTACCCTGGAGCGGCACCTCCAGCTGGGCATCACCCCACGCTGTCCCCCCCACCTCCAGGCGGATGGACCCAGGGCCGGACACTAGTGGACAGGACAACTTGACACTGTGGGCTGCTGTGCAGAAGATCCAGTAATTTACAGATGCCATTTGAAATGACGTTGTCTTAAACACAGTTGCCCTACTGCTGCAAACGCTCTCCCTGAGAAGGTGGGGGGATTTATTTATGTAAACAGATGCACATATATAGATTTTCTAGACCTATTTTTGTCGGCGATGATGAATGCGACATACTACATGCGTTCTCGCTGGGCGTGTGAGAAAAGGAGTCGAGGAAAGCCTGAGATTGGGCCGTTGAAATATCAGAATGTATTTTTTTATTTTTGCTTCTTCAATCACTCGTCAATTATCTTTTGTTGCCATAGGGCAGTAGATGAATGAATGTATGCTGTACGGGACCTATGCATCACAATTCAGAGGTCCTTATGGTAGTGTTGCTCTTGTTATTGTGTTGATGTATCTCGAATATGACATGTACAATTGCATTGTTGCTATCATTACTAAAGACCAACAGCTGGCGACTGTCGAATTTAACTATACTCATTCAAGGGAAGCGCACACATAGTTTTTTCCCCCTCAACTCCTTCCAAGAAGTGTAACACGAATTTGATTGGTTGAGTGTGTCATTGTCATCTTGCTGATCGGTTTTACAGTTAAGTGTTCATACAGTGCTGCTGTTAATAGTGGAATATGTGAGACCTGTTTACCTTAACTCTGTATACCAACAGTAATCATTCTGTGAAACATCTCTCACCTGTCTCTGTTATTCAGGTAGCCCTGATCGTGTTCATTAGGCACCAAACGGAAGAAAGCAGACTAAAACCTTTGAGGGAATGTTTCTTATTGTTTGATAAGAAACTTTCAATTGTTTTAAAACGTTTTCCATTATGTGCCCTCATAACTTCCCAAAGACAGTGCAGCCATTTTGCTTTTAATCTTCATGCTTCATGGAAGGCATTTTCAACCTAGTGGCTAATTGTATTATTTTTCTTTGGTCTGCCCTGCCTACTCCTTATAGTCCTATACCAGTACAGTGACGATACATTTCCCAACGCAACGAGTCTATTAAAAAAAAATACATAATTAATCCTAAAATGTGACTACATGAAACAAAAGTCGCTTCAGGAGTGGCAGAACTGAACAATACCCAGTTGTGGCGCAATTGGAATGTAACATTGAGCACAAAATCTACTTGTGCCTCTGTTCAATTGAACATGACAAAACAAAGGAATTCTATCAAGTAAATGATTCGTTATTGATCCACGTCTTGAGTCACAAAATGATCACAATCCCATTCTGGGCCTGTATTCCCTGAGTTTGGGAACGTTGCTGTATGAAAAAAAAAAATATATATATATATATACACTAAACAAAAATGTAAACGCAGCATGTAAAGTGTTGGTCCCATGTTTCATGAGCTGAAATAAAAGATCCCAGAAATTTCCCATAAACATAAAAAGCTTATTTCTCTCAAATGTTGTGCACAAATTGATTTACATCCCTGTTAGTAGGCATTTCTCTTTTACCAAAATAATCCATCCCCCTGACAGGTGTGGCATATCAAGAAGTTGATTTAACAGCATGATCATTACACAAGTGCATCTTGTGCTGGGGACAATAAAAGGCCACTCTAAAATGTCACACAACACAATTGTCACACAACACAATGCCACAGATGTCTCAAGTTTTGAGGGAGCGTGCAATTGGCATGCTGACTGCAGGAATGTCCACCAGAGCTGTTGCCAGATAAATTAATGTTCATTTCTTAGAGAATTTGGTAGTACGTCCAACCGGCCTCACAACCGCAGACCACGTGTATGGCATCATGTAGGCGAGTGGTTTGTTGATGTCAAAGTTGTGAACAGAGTGCCCCATGGTGGCGGTGGGGTTATGGTATGGGCAGGCATAAGCTACGGACAATGAACACAATTACATTTTATCAATGGCAATTTTAATGCACAGAGATACTGTGATGAGATCCTGAAGCCCATTGTTGTGCCATTCATCTGCCGCCATCACCTCATGTTTGAGCCTGATAATGCACAGCCCCATGTCGCAAGGTTCTGTACACAATTCCTAGAAGCTGAAAATGTCCCAGTTCTTCAATGGCCTGCATACTCACCAGACATGTCACAAATTAAGCATGTTTGGGATGCTCTGGATCGTCGTGTACTACAGCGTGTTCCAGTTTCCGCCAATATTCAGCAACTTCGTACAGCCATTGAAGAGGAGTGGGACAACATTCCACAGGCCACAATCAACAGCCTGATCAACTCTATGCGAAGGAGATGTCGTGCTGCATGAGGCAAATGCTGGTCACACCAGATACTGACTGGTTTTCTGATCCACGCCCCTACTTTTTATCAAAGGTATCTTTGACCAACAGATGCATATCTGTATTCCCAGTCATGTGAAATCCATAGATTAGGACTTAATTAACTAATTTCAGTTGACTGATTTCCTTATATGAACTGTAACTCAGTAAAATCTTTTAAATTGTTGCATGTTGCGTTTTATATTTTTGTTCAGTATATTTTATTGTATATATATATTACTATATTATATTTCACTGCTTGTCTTCTCGTTACTTCTTTGTCATGATACATTGTTATTGGTGAATTATATATGATTGGTCATAACATTTATAACATTGTTACTTCATGACTATAAAGGCTGGGTTTCAATCCAAGGCACACTGTTGACAAAACACCTTTTTAAGGCAATTTCCCTGAAGTTCGCAGAGATCACATTCATGGTCAACTCTGTGGATGTCGGTTCTGATTCTAATAATTAACTGGTTGATAAGCTGAACCAGGTTAGTTACAACTGGGGTCGAATTGAAAACCTACAGGAGGGTAGCTCTCCAGGAACAGGGTTGGAGAGCCCTGTCCTAGACTATCTTATACAAAGTGATTGGACGCTGATCTAGAATCCGTTTAGCTTTTTAGACCATAATTAATACGATTAAATGGAAAGAGGGACCTGATCCTAGATCAGCACTCCTACTTTGAGACGCTTTATGAATATTGGCCAGGAATAAAGAGTTAAAATATATCAGTCAAGACATGTACCGCACTCATGTTTCTTTATTTACAATAACTCTTTTATAAAAAAATAAGGACCTCCATCATGACAGTGTGCGTAGTGTTTCAAAGCAAATCAATTTAAAATACACGCCCCCCCCATATATAATACAATTTTATTACATGACATGGACCAATTGGACATAGACAGTAACAATACCCTACGGATGGTAAAGAGACATATGGGTAGATAGACATTCTTGGTTGATTGTCCATTGCAGGGAGGATCGCAGGGGGCTGAGTTGTCACTGAGAAGAATACTAAGATAGCTACACATTATCCAGAGATTACACGCCAACCTGCTCGTATTATGCAAAAACTCGCTGCATGCTTTGCTTCCCCCACCTCCCTCGGCTGAGTCTGCTTGGTTGTAGGTCAAAGGTCAAAGACGTGGTGCCTGACTTGACCTGGGTGAACTCCTGCAGCCTGTGTAGGGCGCTTCAACCTGTTAAGCTATGTCCGAATAGCCATGCTACTTAGAATGCATGCCCAATAAAAATGTATGTTCTAAGTGGTGTGGTATGCTATAGTGTGACATTAAAGGATATTGGAACAGAGATCCCTGTTCATTAGGCAGCAAATGGTAGAAAATGTACTGAAACAGGGAGGGACTACCTGGTCTTGTCCAATAAGAAACTCTGAGGTCTGCAGACCTATATAAAAGCAATCTATCAGAATCATACCCGTTATTGATCCACGTCTTGAGCCACATAATGATCACAATCCCATTCTGGGCCTGTATTCACAAAGATCCTCAGTGTAGGAATGCCAATCTAGGATCAGTTTGGCTTTTAAATCATAATGCACAAGGTTTATGTCGACAGGGAGGATGTGATCCTAGATCAGCACTCCTACCCTGGGGCGTATCCACAAAGCATCTCAGAGTAAAACATTTGGTGGTAAGTGCTGAGAATAGAGACATTTTACTCCTACTCTTATGGGTCAACATAAAAGCTATGCATGAAGCCTCTAGTCATAATAGTCCCCCACCTAGTCAACAGATATTTAGGAGACCTCATGAGCTGTCCTAACCAGTTAAGAGTTACCAACAGGTGTCTTGGTAATAGAAAAAGGCAGTGGCCATTGACAGGCAATTGCTTTGGAGTTTGATATTTCTATATGATCGATCCATAAATAATCTAGACCTTGTATCTTGCGCTTTTGACAATGATTTCACAAGGCTTAATTCACATGATAGCCTATGCCTAAATACTTATAACCACTAGGCTAATAAACAATCACACATTTTTCTTTCAATTATTTCATTAACCTACATCATGTCATTTGAAGTTAGCGCTTTAAACAAGATGCCTAAATTGGGCATGCCTATGGGTTGGGCAATTGAAAGCATCTACAGCCTGTTAACTTTGATTCTGTTTGGTAAAAATTATAGACCTTTTTGAAACGCTTTATGCAAAATTATCGGCAAGTGACTTGATGCCTAGTGTGCCAAAGCTATTTTGAGTTTTTGAACAGGAGTGTGCTGAAATAACTTTAATATTTATCAACATTCAGCTTTTAACAGCTGTGAAACACTGATTCAATATGCCTATCACATTATTCAAAATATCAGAAATGGTCCCAAAAATATTACGCAAACCAACATATTAGGAAACATTTAAAGTGATCGTGTCAGGCAAATTATATCAAACGTTTTACCATTGCAACATCTGATGTACAGTCACATTCACCGTAGTTATCTGAAGCGTGCTATACAGCTGTCAGTGCCTCATCGTGATTGCTTATTCTTCATCATTTGCAAAAATGTCAACGAGCGTCATCACTATCCTTCTTTTGCGGTACCTCAAACTGTCGTGATTACCAACTGAGAAACTTTTATGAGTTGATTTTACTCCTGGCTCAGAGTTTGTCTGAGCAGTGTCTTATCATCCTAAAATCTACTCTGAGCTGGGAGTTGTTTTTGGCTTAGACAGGATCCTAGGACCTTTTCTGATACGCTTTGTGGAATATGGCCCCTGGTGTGTTTTCTGCTCTATAGAGTAATAAAGGCACCAGCAGTAGATAGACAAAGATCAGGCTTCTTCACTAGATAATACTCCTAAATCATCTATCCTAGCATGTACACATATTATCATAATTAATGGCTGGCTATAAGTTCATTGTGGCGACTACTTAATCCTTAAACGTTGTAAGAAAATACATGGCATCATCAGTTTGTAATAATTATAAACAACAAAGTTAAAAAGAACCAGCTTGGCTGTGAGAGGATGAGCTAGCTACAGTTTGGTCCTTCTACCCGAAGGTGGCGCCACAGTTGGGACATCTCCTCTGGCGCAGCGCCAGGCAGAAGAGGATCCCCAGGGGGAAGAAGAAGATGGCACACATGATGCCCAGACAGGTGAAGTCATCCTCCAGCACGCCCACTCTGAAAAAAGATAAAGGTACACATTAAAGAGGCTAGATGGAATTTTTGCCTCTGGTGATGCTCTCGAGCAAAAAAGGGCCACCTGAGCAAAAACATATGTTTGCCTATAAGTAAGGATTTGTGTGGTTTTGTGAGATAATAAGTTATTTAAATTATCATATTACATACGTAACACATTCAAGCAAAAACATTTAAACTCATCAATTAGCAACTCAATTCCCATACACTCCTGAAACCATTTTTAAGACAGAGAGGACTTGTCAATGTACCCACCTCCCAAAACCCAAGAGCAGGAAAGCGAACACCTATTGGTGTAGAGATTGAACCATTGTGTTGTGTGTCAAGTTGCCACGGGGCAATATAACTAATAAAAAGAGAGAGAGAACTAATGGGAAAACAGTAACAAGTAGCCTACACTTTCTTGCAGTCATTGTGACTCTGGGCTTTCTAGGTTTCCGTGGTAATGCAGGGAGCAGAGAGTAACACAGACAGACAGTCCAGTGTTGGAGATGCAGTGCTATTAGATGTATGAGCCGTGAACATAATCATGACACTGGTATGTAGCCTAAAGGCACATTGTGGTCTCACAGTGTGACCTGGGGAATCACATGGAGAGAGAGTTAACTCTGGGTTCCCCTGACTCCAGAGTGGCTGCTAGTAGGAACAGAGCTGCAGGGGTTAACAGCAATCAGGAACTGCTGCCTGGTATTATGACTCCACATGTTGGCTGACTAGCATCATGTCCAATGCATCTGTCAACTCCCCTTAGAGGAAATCTACATTGTATAGAACCAAACATGCTAGATGTTGAACTGTAGTGATTACACAATACACATACTAGCCCATCACAATCACATTATGGTGTGCTAAAATCAGAAGTGCTTTTTGTGACAGATATTTAAATACAGTGTTTATAAGCGTTGTGACTAGAGGGAGTACAGCTGTGACCGGAGGTTACTTTTCGTAGCAGATTAGGAGAGCATGTTAGCTAGCCCTAACCCTTTTCCTAACCTTAACCTAAGTCTCCTAACCTGCCACGTTAATTATCCTAACCTGCTGAGTAAATTCACCTAACCTGCTACGAAAAAAAAGTAACTTCCGGTCGTAGCTGTACTTCCTCTAGTCAGAATCATTTCTAAGGGTAATAATGGTGGACAGCTAAAATATGTGAGCAACAACAGGTGGAGCGCAAATGTAATGTGGACTTTAAAGTTTTGCCTGCTGTGTGTGTGTGTTTGTCTGTGTGTGTGTGTGTGTGTGTGTTTCCAACCTGCCCCTGCCCTGCTGTGTGTGTGTGTGTTGCCAACCTGCCCCTGCCCTGCTGTGTGTGTGTGTGTGTGTGTGTGTGTGTGTGTGTGTGTGTGTGTGTGTGTTGCCAACCTGCCCCTGCCCTGCTGTGTGTGTGTGTTGCCAACCTGCCCTGCTGTGTGTGTGTGTTGCCAACCTGCCCCTGCCCTGCTGTGTGTGTGTGTGTGTGTTGCCAACCTGCCCCTGCCCTGCTGTGTGTGTGTGTTGCCAACCTGCCCTGCTGTGTGTGTGTGTTGCCAACCTGCCCCTGCCCTGCTGTGTGTGTGTGTGTTGCCAACCTGCCCCTGCCCTGCTGTGTGTGTGTGTGTGTTGCCAACCTGCCCCTGCCCTGCTGTGTGCCATTTACATGTCATGGGTGTGCTTATCAGCGGAGTATCAGAGCGTGCCAAGGCCACAAACTGGACTGGAACCCTTTATTGAACCTGGCAATGCAAACAATGGTGACTGAAACTAAAACAAGCCGTCTCTCTCTACTCTCAATCTAACGCTCCTAGAAATCAGGCTCTATTATTTAACTTTCATTTGGACCAGGCCTCAGAAGTGGAAACAAAAGTCTGTATTTACACCAAACACTGGGGTAAATTCTCATATTGGAAACATGCCATTAGTGTATTCTATCAACAATTAGACTTTTATTATGTTCATTTTGAAAATACAAATTTGACCCCAAAAAAATTATTTTTACAAAATCAACACAAGACAGACACTACAGCTGCTGGGTCATGTTCATTAAGCACCAAACTGAAGAAAACAGACAAATAGGAAGGGACTACCTAGACTTGTCCAATAAGAAACACTCCTTTTCTGTTGCAAAACATTTTAAAGTTTATTAGGGCAAACGACCCTGAACATTTTTCATATAAAGAGCACGTTGACTCTTCAAGAGCATCAGACATAGTGTACAGCCAATCAACTTCCTCTCTCCTGTCACGTGTCTGTGTTCTTAGCAGCTGACACAAAGGACGTTGAGTCAAACAAATTGAAACCACTGCGGTAACTCTCCAAATGAAACTTTAGCCTACATCAGCAGCTTTAGCGTGTACTAGGCCTGCCTGCCTGGCCACAGTGCAGTGTGTGTAATACTGTTGTTGTGACGCTCACATGTAGCTATGCTGTGGAACACGCTTTAGACACAGATAGAGCAGAAGACAACCGTCATTTGACACATGGAAACCATGTGTCAACCACAGGAACACTGCTGACTGACACTGAAAAGGCTTTCCTTGATGGCAGATTAGCCTACTGACTTGTCTTGGTTTGGCAGACCCCTACACCTTCTCCCAAATCTGGTTCCCCCTCCAACTGTGGTTCATCTCAAGGTTTCAAACACGGCTCTTCTTTCTTTCGTTTGTTCTTTCTAAATCACCTTAGTTACACCCTTGTTATATCATTACTCTGCCTGTGACACCCTGTGACTTTCAGAGAGTTCAGCTCTGTGCTAACAGCAGCTTAATGGAACATTTCACCACTTTCCAACCTCATTCGTCATCTCCTGCATCACCCCAACGCCAACATATGTGAAAACGGCCTGGTGACAACATATTGTGTGCATCATGTGATGTTAACCAACTGAGCAGTCCAAGGTTACTTTACTAAAATATAACAAAACAATAAAACAACCAGACTGAATTGAATGCTGCCAGAAATCCAGACAGTCCCCCCTCCATAGAGATACAATACTGTTGTTCTGTTGAATTCTGTGCCCCCTTCCAACGTACAGTATGCCTCCCCACTATGTGTGTGTTGTTTGGGGCTGGTGTCTCACCTGCAGGCCGGGCAGCCCCCCACCACCACCACGGAGGGCTGGATGATGGTGTATGTGCCTGGGTAGGGCTGCTGGGCTATGGCTGGGCCCATCTGAGCACTGGGGCCTTCTTGGAACCCTGTGGTAGGACAAGGGGAGAGGAGAGGAGTTTGAGGTTGAATTAGGCTAGGTCTGAACTACAAGGGGCAGTCATGAGTGTCAGTTTCCGTTTCAGTCAAGTTTCAGTCAGTCAAGAGAGGTACAGTATTTGTCACTAGTAAAATAACAAAACAACGAACCCAGTACCCTATAGAGCACAGACTACTCTAACACACACTTGTACATGTGTGAAATAGGACAAATATAAGCATCCACCCAAATTATTATTATTACAGTCTACAGTGTGTAGGCTACTCTATAAATGTCAGCAAGTTCATACAACCTAAAATAAAAGTTACGTTACTGCGGTTCCAGCATTTGCACATCGGCGCGTAACGACGTCATACTTCAGGAGCTAGCTTTGGACGTTTGGTAACAACCCTACAATGTGATCTACTTGCCTGGGCCAGTGGGGTACTGATACGGCGGCGGCTGTTGAAAGCCCGGGGGTGCAGGGGTTGGGGCGGGGATAGCTCCATAATTGTGCTGCTGGCCATATTCATACGCCCCCGGGACGACGTTAGCATAAGCGGGAGGACGGTCTTGGAGAAGAGGTTTACTGTCCATATCTGTTGCGTACTCAAGTTATCTTCCTCTTTCTTTGACTTGGCTGGCCCTCTTCTTTCCACACAAATTGGATTTACTTAGACGGTGTTGCCTCGAGTCATACGACTTTCGCAGGCACGGATGGGTACAAAAAAACAAAGAAAACACGACGCGCAAAAATTAAAGTTATCGCCTCTCTCCATGTGCCAACTTTGTCCCCGACTGCACCACCCGAAACAATCGCGGACTGTTCAGTCGAAAGGGAGGATGCTTATAAAAATCAGGGAAATGTCTAAAATATCGCCATCTTATCACCTCATTATGTGCTTTCTTGTCAAAAGAACCTCTCCAATCACTAGTGCTCAAGAAACAATTGTAAACTCAGAATTCGTTGCCCCTTTCTGTCTGGATTGTCACAAGACTCAAATCATGTGACGCGCTATGGAACGCCTATGTGCGGTGAAAGCGGTCGCGTTCGAGAGGATCACATTTGTCAAGTCGGTGACCAAAGTCTGTTGCATTCTCGGGATACAAATTGTCTGATTTGTACCTATGAAGTTTTGAATGCAAGTTTCTGCAGTTGTTCTTCACCAACTTCATCCTGCAGCCATTGCCTGCATTGTGGGAGGCTCTATTGTCAACCAATCATTTGGGTATTTTTCTTTTTGACCCATGCAAACGTGACCAACGACATGACTGAAACAGGAACCAATATAACAGTGTGGGTACAGTGGTAATACCATAAAACTTCAATTAATTACCCGGGTATGTATTTGCTTAAATTAGTGAACACAACAGAAGCTTATTTGAGCCAGGCACACTGCTTTTGCTCATATGCATAGTTATTTTTTTAATTCCAGCGTTCACTCCCAGCATTTTAATCAATCTTAATATCCTGCAGTAATGTGTTATCATTTACACAGTGTCACGTTTCTTTTGTCTTAGAATGCCTCTTTAAAACATAATCATTATTATCCTCTTTGACTGTGCATTTTCGGCAGTTCTTACTTTCTCCACTAGGAAGAACGGCCGAAATCGGGCGATCGGCCGATTTCTGGGGGTCTGTATTTCCGAAGTTGTTGGCTGTTTTTGTGCTTGTCAGTTAGCTAGCAATTGTCAGCTGTTAGCAGCTAATGGCTAACAGTTTCTTACTGGTGATAAAAACAGATGATTGCCATAATTTTTTTGAGTCATTACTGATTTATTTAATGTAACAAATTAAACATTAAAACTCAAACAATTCATGGTAAACTAGTAAACAATTCATTTAGACCTGGCGTTTATTTGCTCTAATGTGTGTAGTTGCCCTGCTGGCTATTAAAAGGGACAGGTGGCTATTTGAGGATGTGTTTAATTGAAGTTTCACAGTATACAAATACATGTGATATTTGAGTCTCTCTCTCACTACACAAATAATATATTTTATTATGATTTCAGTGTGTGATATGGGGGTTAGATACATGTTTATTTCAACATGATAAAGAAAACATTTTTTAAACAATGGCAACACTTCCATGTTGATCTGAGCCTTGCTGTTGGAAAACTACAGATGCTGTTGGAAAACTTTCGCAGATGCACCTCCCCCGACTTCACTCCTCGACTTTCGTCTACAGTCGGTTGCTTTAGCCTTACCACTTAAACGCGCCCAGCGCTTCTTAAAGTGGCAGTCCATCAATTAAAAAACGTCCAGTGCTGTGCTGCAGCAAGAACCTCTCTCTAATTGTATTTGAAAATGCATCCATACTAGGCTATCATTCAAACGTTGTATTAAACTAGACCGACACAACAGTCTTGGTTTATCTCACCTAAACCTACTTCTGCACAACAATTATGACATGCTGTATACCAAATGTAACGCTAGTCATACATAATGGTTATGATATTTATAAATAATAGGCATGCCCTATTGAATTAATTGCGTGCAGAATGACAACACTAGGCCTATATCAAGCAGGTAGCTTAGTGGTTAAGAGCGTTGTGCCAGTAACCGAAAGGTCGCTGATTCTAATCCCCGAGCCGACTAGGTGAAAAATCTGTCGATGTGCCCTTGAGCATGGCACTTAACCTTAATTGCTAATGTAAGTCGCTCTGGATAAGAGCATCTGCTAAATGACTAAAATGTTAAATGTAAAAAATGCAATACAGCCTTCAAACTTAAGTCTGGACCTCGACGCCAGTTCCACTGCCCTTTTCTTGTGTTGTCACATTTCCTATTAAGATATTGATATAGCCTCCCAATTTGATAAAGAGTGTAGCCTAAAACAAAATAACTATCATGTCACTGTAGTAGCTCACTGACAATAACAAATATTGGCCCATGTTCTATTCGAAGGCATGCAAATGTCGTGATTATGATAGATAATTATTGAGTCAACTAAAACCTACCTACTGTTTAATTATTTAGACCTAACTGGCGCGGAATTAATAATTAAGATACCGGTAGTAGGCTATATGTGTGAGTCTCTCCACTTCTCCGTCAAACAGCTGCAGCCGTCGGAAAAATATACGAGCCCACGCAGTTTGCCCAATCAGAGGACGAGATTCGGGACACCTGCAAAATGTCAGCCAATCCGAGTAACAGTTCCTCCATTTCCTGTTGTGTATTTGGAATGAGACGTTATACCTTCAGAATGGGAATAAAAAGCGGACATAATAGAATAATCGGATGGATGATTTGCCCAACTAAATGCTCCTAAACCTACAATAAGGGGGATAGAGAGTAAGTAAGGCATTTGAACCTCTCTATGTCGCTGTTATAACGGAATATTGGATGATCTATTCGGGGACAGAACGCAAGTGGAGTCTATCAAGTCAGTGACACTTTGCAGGACAGGACAGAGATACATTGAAGTTTGGTCATGTTTTGCTGTTTGTCATCACCTCAAACCACAGTCAGTTGCCCTAAATGTTCCTATTTTAATTTTCCTATTGATATTGAATTTCTTTCCATGCTGGGGCGCATCAACATGCATGGCAGGTGTCCGGTTTTAACGCACCTGGGTGTCTGATATCATGACGCGTCTTATCAGTGTCCCTTGACAACCGTTGATCGGTTTTCGTTATTCAGGTGCAAGCCGGTCCTTACCCCGTTATTCCTCGGTGCCTAGGCTATATCAATTAGATAAATGTCCTGAAACCCACATAGCCAGGCTACTCTAAAATAGGGACCAAAAATGTTTAAGCAGCCTGCGGACACCGTTGGCAGGGATATCATTGGGACGGATGGCACATCCAATTTCCCCATTCCAATATTTATAGGGTTAGGGTTAGTGTTCCCACACGGCCATATCTCCACGTTACAGCGCGGAGACCACCTGTGTTAATTAGCTATCTAGCGTGCTCCAAACACCTGTGTGTAGGCCTAACGGAAGAAGGCCTCGAGAAACGTGTTATAACAGAACAATACTGTAGGCTGCAACTGTGATAAAGCCGGTTAAAACAGTGTACAGTAAGTGTATATTTTGCATTAGTCAAAATATTTTTGATATGATAGTAAATGGCTTTATGTTTCTAGAACCGTATCACAATTGAGAATCGATTCACATTTGGCTGTTTTGGCTGCCAGAGTCAGTCTAACGTTACCTCTGAAAATAACAAAGTCCTTGGACCTTAAGGAGTAACGGTAGGCTCGCCTACACTCCTTAAGAGTACATTCTTGGGCTAGTAGGTAGGCTACAGGAAAGAAAACAAAACTGACAGTGTGTAGAAAACAAATCTACTGGCAGCTAAGCCAAAGATTTGTATAACTAACCCAAGTTAGATGACACACTGTCATTTCCAAAAAGCAAATTAATCATAGTGGGCAGAACAAGCAAGGAGGTGAGCGGAGCCAAGCATGAGCTAGCGAGATCCTATTGGCGTGTTCTAGCATGTATTTGCATCTTTCCGTTAGGGAACGCCTATTCTGTGAAGTGTAGGTGTGCAATAACTCTACAAAACTTAGTCCACTCTGTTCTTAACAGATTCTAGTTTTGGGAACAGAAAACTGTATTGAAATCAAATGTTTAATCAATGAGAAAATTAGCAGAATGTTGGCCAAAATGCATCTCGCTCCATGTTCTCCCACAGCCGGCCACCTGGCTTCCTCTCATCACCACATTTGGTGGTGAGTGGAAACGCCAACCTGATGCTTCAGGCTCATTGTTGTATCTGTGGCTAAGCTTTTACTAAAACAGTCTGCTAGAGAATAGACAACGCTCAGCACAGAGCAATGTTGTGTTGCGGTAATGGCTGGGTCAGTGTGGTGAGTGGATTATAAACTGCCTGTGTTTTAACATCAGGCCCCATCATGTCCAGCTCGCTCCTATGGGCAGTGGACGTGTACGGGAAGGTGTACAGCCTATCCACCACCAGAGGGCGCTGGGAGCGTGACGAGGACACCCTCCTGGAGCTAAAGCGCATTACCGCTGGACAGAGGTGCAGCTGGGGAATTGGCTGCGACCACCATGTTTACCTCAATATCGACCCTGGGGAGGTGCCCATTCGCTATCGGGAGGAAACCTATGAGAACCAGGTATTGTGATCATGCCATCTCACCTCTGCCAACATTTACTTATTTCAAAATGTCTGTGTTCGTGCGTGCCTGCATATGCACATGCATGCTTAGTGTCCGTGTGTTCAATTGTACCTTACAACACTGTTTGTGTGGTTTCAGAGGTGGAACCCAGTGGATGGCTTCACTGACGTGCTGCTGCCCACCGACCGCTGGGCCTGGAGTGACCTCACAGGGGTGACCGCCCAGCCACTGCACAGCTTCCAGTTGCCCTCAGACAGCTGGGAGTGGGAGGGGGACTGGTACGTGGACCAGGTCTGCGCTGGAGGAGACCCTACTGAGACCGGGGTGAGAGATTGGAAGGTTTTGAGGCGCTCAATAAATCTATAGAGTGCATCTCAAATGGTACCCTATTCCCTAGTGCACTACTTTTGACCAGAGCCCTATAGGTCCTGCTCAAAAGTAGTGCACTATAAAGCCTTGGAGACATTAAACAAACTGCTGTTGATCAAGATGAGCCAACTGCTGACCTCTAAACTCTTTCACTTGTCAGCTTAATTGTGTGCGTTTGTATGTGTGTGCGTGCATCTGTGTATTTAGGGCTGGGAGTATGCAGTGGACTTTCCTGCTAACTTCTCCAGAGAGAAGAAGTGGAACTCGTGTGTTTGTCGTAGGCGATGGATTAGAGACAGGAGATACAAAGCCAGAGGCTCTTGGACCAAGGTACAGTACGTAGGCCCACACATGACTTGATTTGGTCCTCTTGACGTAATTGTGAGCATATGTCGTCTACCATGACTCCCCACCTCATTCATTTCTGTGTGAGATCTTTTTCCGAGCCTGGTCTATTTATCTTGCCAACTCACGTGTGACAATGAGTAAAATTTGGCAAGACAACACAAACAGATCTAGGACCAGGCTAGGAGATCCCCTCTGAAGGCTACATGCACCCCTGTAGGTATTACAATACCTACAGTGAATATATCCTCGTATTAACAGTCCCTCTATCCTCAGATCCCCTTGGAACATCCCAATCGGCTCCCTCTCCCCCTCAGTGACATCAGCTGTGGAGGCTGGGAGATGAGCGACCAACCTGGGCAATATCACTTCCTGTGGGGTGTGTCCCAACAAGGACAGGTCAGTGTGGTGGATCCACCACAGGTTCTTCTGCTATGATGTTTCCTGTGTCTTAATTCACCTGCATACAAACAGATTCTTCACACACAATTACAAAATACCTTTCAAATGTAATATTGTTCACCTTCATGTTTTGTACAAACTCGCACACTCCAGGCCTGCATATCTTAATGATGACAATGACAACCTAAAACCATAACATAGAGCCTCAAAGTGTTGGCAACTTGCTGCGGTGTCAAATACAGCACACTAGAGGCCTCCCGAGTGGCGCAGCAGTCTAAGGCTCTGCATCACAGTGCTTGAGGCGTCAATACAGACCCAGGTTCGATCCCAGGCCGCGACCAGGAGACCCATGAGGCGGCGCACAATTGGCTCAGCGTCATCCGGGTTAGGGGAGGATTTGGCCGGCCGGGATGTCCTTGTCCCATCGCACTCTAGCTACTTGTGGTGGGCCGGGTGCATGCAAGCTGACTTGTACGGTGTTTCCTCCGACACATTGGTGCGGCTGGCTTCCGGGTTAAGCGAGCAGTGTGTCAAGAAGCTGTGCGGCTTGGTAGGGTCTTGTTTAGGGGGACGCATGGCACTCGACCTTCGCCTCTCCCGAGTCTGTACGGGAGTTGCAGCGACAAGACTGTAACTACCAATTGGATATCACAAAATTGGGGAGAAAAAGGGGTAATAAAAAACAAGAATATTAATACAGCACAGTAGATCATTGTGCAGTTCAAACATTTGGCCACTAGAGAGCAGCATTACTCCATCATTGCGTAGGGGTCTTAGACTGTTCTTCCTCTTTACATCCAGTCTTGATCTGCTATTCCAGGAATCTCTCAGCATACCATCCTCTATAGGGATAATATGTGAATATATCTTCCATTTACACCACTATAAATATAATGGACTGAGGTCAACCTCACTTACTTCAGTGAATGTGAGACTCTCAAGGCAGCGGTTTTCTAAGTTTGTCATGTGAGGTGCCTATATGTGAATGCTTTGCATTCCTACCTTCACTAAATGTTATGTTTCAGTCATCTTTTTAATTGACTGATGTGAAGATCACATCAAATTATAATGAAAGTCTGCACACACATTAACTGAACTTAATTTGCATTTCAACCAGAATGTTTTCTAACTCTTGCAACCCTTAAGAGTTGTGAGTTAACGCAAGTCTTGAGTGGTGATGTGGACACACACACACACAATAGTGTGATAATCAAGAACAGTTGAGAGACGGACCATGGTGGTGTTGCCTCCTCTCTCTCCTCAGGTGTGGTTCAGGAGTGGCATCCTGCCGCGGGTCCCAGAGGGCCAGTGCTGGGAGGAGGTGGAGGCCCCCAGGGAGGTGGCCCAGATCTCTGCCGGACCAGGGGACTTGCTCTGGGCTGTACTCTGGGACGGACAGCTACTGGTCCGCACAGGCATCTGCCTGGACAGTCCTACAGGTATGGGGTGATATTTGGTCCACACAACCATCTCATAGTATACTGATGATATATTTGGTAATGTGTAAGGGATCATGTAGACAACGACGTGGTGCCAGAGTTAGATGTGAAGCTAGGTTAATTATTTTGTCCTATATGGCAGGTTTACTCTGAAAACATTGGTAGTACTACAGAGATTGGCAAACTTTGCTTCACAAGCTTTTGACTTAGTTACAGAGGACCTTGTTAGGCCAACTTTATTTTTGTTTAGTCTTTGTATTGATTTTACACAAACAATTACCGTACAAATAGTTTCTCTACTACCCTATCAGGTTCTTCCTGGGTGGTGGTGGATTCTCCCCCAGTAAAGGAGGGCGGAGCCATCCATGTTGGTGTGGGGGTCAGCGTGGTGTGGGCTGTCACTAAGGACTACAAAGTGAGACTACATCCACCCCTTCCTGAACTTGTCTCCTGACCAGGAAGGACTCTGGAACCTAGTTGTAGTCTGTAGAGCAGTACAGTAGCCTACCCTACAGAGCAGATCTATAGTGAGTGTGTGTGTGTGTGTGTGTGTGTGTCCAGGTGTGGTTTCGGCGGGGGGTGAACTCCCATAACCCCTGTGGCTCAGGATGGATCAGCATCGGAGGGGAGATGATGATGGTGGATGTGGGACTCAATGACCAGGTGAGACAACACCAAGGATTTACAGTTGAAGTCGGAAGTTTACATACAGTCGTGGTCAAGTTTTGAGAATGACACAAGTATTGGTCTTCACAAAGTTTGCTGCTTCAGCTTTATGATATATTTTTGTCAGATGTTACTATGGTATACTGAAGTATAATTACAAGCATTCCATAAGTGTCAAAGGCTTTTATTGACAATTACATTAAGTTTATGCAAAGAGTCAATATTTGCAGTGTTGACCCTTCTTTTTCAAGACCTCTGCAATCCGCCCTGGCATGCTGTCAATTAACTTCTGGGCCACAGCCCATTCTTGCATAATCAATGCTTGGAGTTTGTCAGAATTTGTGGGTTTTTGTTTGTCCACACGCCTCTTGAGGATCGACCACAAGTTCTCAATGGGATTAAGGTCTGGGGAGTTTCCTGGCCATGGACCCAAAATGTCGATGTTTTGTTCCCCGAGCCACTTAGTTATCACGTTTGCCTTATGGCAAGGTGCTCCATCATGCTGGAAAAGGCATTGGTCGTCACCAAACTGTTCTTGGCTGGTTGGGAGAAGTTGCTCTCGGAGGATGTGTTGGTACAATTCTTTATTCATGGCTGTGTTCTTAGGCAAAATTGTGAGTGAGCCCACTCACTTGGCTGAGAAGCAACCCCACACATGAATGGTCTCGGGATGCTTTACTGTTGGCATGACACAGGACTGATGGTAGTGCTCACCTTGTCTTCTCTGGACAAGGTGTTTTCCGGATGCCCCAAACAATCGAAAAGGGGATTCATCAGAGAAAATGACTTTACTCTAGTCCTCAGCAGTCCAATACCTGTACCTTTTGCAGAATATCAGTCTGTCCCTGATGTATTTCCTGGAGAGAAGTGGCTTCTTTGCTGCCCTTCTTGACACCAGGCCATCCTCCAAAAGTCTTCGCCTCACTGTGCGTGCAGATGCACTCACACCTGCCTGCTGCCATTCCTGAGCAAGCTCTGCACTGGTGGTGCCCCGATCCCGCAGCTGAATCAACTTTAGGAGACGGTCCTGGCGCTTGCTGGACTTTCTTGGGCGCCCTGATGCCGCCTTCACAACAATTGAACCTTTCCTTGAAGTTCTTGATGATCCGATAAATGGTTGATTTAGGTGCAATCTTACTAGCAGCAATATCCTTGCCTGTGAAGCCCTTTTTGTGCAAAGCAATGATGATGTCACGTGTTTCCTTGCAGGTAACCATGGTTAACAGAGGAAGAACAATGATTTCAAGCACCACCCTCCTTTTAAAGCTTCCAGTCTGTTATTCTAACTCAATCAGCATGACAGAGTGATCTCAAGCCTTGTCCTTGTCAACACTCTCTCCTGTGTTAACATTTACATTTACGTCATTTAGCAGACGCTCTTATCCAGAGCGACTTACAAATTGGTGCATTCACCTTATGATAGCCAGTGGGATAACCACTTTACAATTATTTTTGTAGTTTTTATTATTATTATTCTTTTTAGATATAAAAATTTTTTTGGGGGGTGATTACTTTTATACTATCCCAGGTATTCCTTAAAGAGGTAGGGTTTCAAGTGTCTCGGGAAGGTGGTCAGTGACTCCGCTGTCCTGGCGTCGTGAGGGAGCTTGTTCCACCATTGGGGTGCCAGAGCTGCGAACAGTTTTGACTGGGCTGAGCGGGAACTGTGCTTCCGCAGAGGTAGGGGGACCAGCAGGCCAGAGGTGGAAGAACGCAATGTCCTCGTTTGGGTGTAGGGACTGATCAGAGCCTGAAGGTAAGGAGGTGCCGTTCCCCTCACAGCTCCGTAGGCAAGCACCATGGTCTTGTAGCAGATGCGAGCTTTAACTGGAAGCCAGTGGAGTGTGCGGAGGAGCGGGGTGATGTGAGAGAACTTGGGAAGGTTGAACACCAGACGGGCTGCAGCGTTCTGGATGAGTTGTAGGGGTTTAATGGCACAGGCAGGGAGCCCAGCCAACAGCGAGTTGCAGTAATCCAGACGGGAGATGACAAGTGCCTGGATTAGGACCTGTGCCGCTTCCTGTGTAAGGTAGGGTCGTACTCTGCGAATGTTGTAGAGCATGAACCTACAGGATCGGGTCACCGCTTTGATGTTAGCGGAGAACGACAGGGTGTTGTCCAGGGTCACGCCAAGGTTCTTTGCACTCTGGGAGGAGGACACAACGGAGTTGTCCACCGTGATGGCAAGATCATGGAGCGGGCAGTCCTTCCCCGGGAGGAAGAGCAGCTCCGTCTTGCCGAGGTTCAGCTTGAGGTGGTGATCCGACATCCACACTGATTTGTCTGCCAGACATGCAGAGATGCGATTCGCCACCTGGTTATCAGAAGGGGGGAAAGGAGAAGATTAATTGTGTGTCGTCTGCGTAGCAATGATAGGAGAGACCATGTGAGGATATGACAGAGCCAAGTGACTTGGTGTATAGCGAGAATAGGAGAGGGCCTAGAACTGAGCCATGGGGGACACCAGTGGTGAGAGAACGTGGTGCGGAGACAGATTCTTGCCACGCCACCTGGTAGGAGCGACCTGTCAGGTAGGACGCAATCCAAGAGTGAGCCGCGCCGGAGATGCCCAACTCGGAGAGGGTGGAGAGGAGGATCTGATGGTTCACAGTATCAAAAGCAGCAGATAGGTCTAGAAGAATGAGAGCAGAGGAGAGAGAGTTAGCTTTAGCAGTGCGGAGAGCCTCCGTGACACAGAGAAGAGCAGTCTCAGTTGACCAGTCTTGAAACCTGACTGGTTTGGATCAAGAAGGTCATTCTGAGAGAGATAGCAGGAGAGTTGGCTAGAGACGGCACGCTCAAGAGTTTTGGAGAGAAAAGAAAGAAGGGATACTGGTCTGTAGTTGATGACATCGGAGGGATCGAGTGTAGGTTTTTTGAGGAGGGGTGCAACTCTCGCTTTCTTGAAGATGGAATGGACATAGCCAGCGGACAAGGATGAGTTGATGAGCGAGGTGAGGTAAGGGAGAATGTCTCCGGAAATGGTCTGGAGAAGAGAGGAGGGGATAGGGTCAAGCGGGCAGGTTGTTGGGCGGCCGGCCGTCACAAGTCGCAAGATTTCATCTGGAGAGAGAGAGGGGAGAAAGAAGTCAAAGCATAGGGTAGGGCAGTGTGAGCAGGACCAGCAGTGTCATTTGACTTAATAAATGAGGATCGGATGTCGTCAACCTTCTTTTCAAAATGGTTGACGAAGTCATCCACAGAGAGGGAGGAGGAGGAGGATTCAGCAGGGAGGAGAAGGTGGCAAAGAGCTTCCTAGGGTTAGAGGCAGAGGCTTGAAATTTAGAGTGGTAGAAAGTGGCTTTAGCAGCAGAAACGGAGGAAGAGAATGTAGAGAGGAGGGAGTAGAAAGATGACAGGTCCGCAGGGAGTCTAGTTTTCCTCCATTTCCGCTCGGCTGCCCGGAGCCCTGTTCTGTGAGCTCGCAATGAATCGTCAAGCCACAGAGCAGGAGGGGTGGACCGAACCGGCCGGGAGGATAGGGGACATAGAGAGTCAAAAGATTCAGAGAGGGAGGAGAGGAGGGTTGAGGAGGCAGAATCAGGAGATCGGAGGGAGAAGGATTTAGCAGAGGGAAGAGATGATAGGATGGAAGAGGAGAGAGTAGCGGGAGAGAGAGAGCAAAGGTTGCGATGGCACATTACCATCTGAGTAGGGGCAGAGTGAGTAGTGTTGGAGGAGAGCGAGAGAGAAAAGGATACGAAGTAGTGGTCGGAGACTTGGAGGGGAGTTGCAGTGAGATTAGTAGAAGAACAGCCTCTAGTAAAGATGAGGTCAAGCGTATTGCCTGCCTTGTGAGTAGGGGGGGGATGGTGTGAGGGTGAGGTCAAACGAGGTTAACGAGAGTATCACTGACATGATGTCAGCTGGTCCTTTTGTGGCAGGGCTGAAATGCAGTGGAAATGTTTTTGGGGATTAAGTTCATTTTCATGGCAAAGAGGGACTTTGCAATTAATTGAAATTCGTCTGATCACTCTTCATGACATTCTGGAGTATATGCAAATTGCCATCATCGAAACTGAGGCACCAGACTTTGTGAAAATTAGTATTTGTGTCATTCTCAAAACTTTTGACCACAACTGTACACCTTAGCCAAATACATTTAAACTCAGTTTTTCACAATTCCTGACATTTAATCCTAGTAAAAATTTCATGTCTTAGGTCAGTTAGGATCACCACTTTATTTTAAGAATGTGAAATGTCAGACTAATAGCAGAGTGATTTATTTCAGCTTTTATTTCTTTCATCACATTCCCAGTGGGTCAGAAGTTTACATACACTCAATTAGTATTTGGTAGCATTGCCTTTCAATTGTTTAACTTGGGTCAAACGTTTCGGGTAGCCTACCACAAGCTTCCCACAATAAGTTGGGTGAATGTTGGCCCATTCCTCCTGACAGAGCTGGTGTAACTGAGTCAGGTCTGTAGGCCTCCTTGCTCGCACACGCTTCTTCAGTTCTGCCCACAATTGTTCTATAGGATTGAGGTCAGGGCTTTGTGACGGCCACTCCAATACCTTGACTTTGTTGTCCTGCCACAACTTTGGAAGTATGCTTGGGATCATTCTCCATTTGGAAGACCCATTTGCGACCAAGCTTTAACTTCCTGACTGATGTCTTGAGATGCTGCTTCAATATATCCACATAATTTTCCTTCCTCGTGATGCCATCTATTTGTGAAGTGCGCCAGTCCCTCCTGTAGCAAAGCACCCCCACAGCATGATGCTGCCACCCCCGTGCTTCACGGTTGGGATGGTGTTCTTCGGCTTGCAAGCAACCCCCCTTTTTCCTCCAAACATAATGATGGTAATTATGGCCAAACAGTTCTATTTTTGTTTAATCAGACTAGAGGATATTTCTCCAAAAAGTATGATTTTTGTCCCCATGTGCAGTTGCAATCCGTAGTCTGGCTTTTTTATGGCGGTTTTGGAGCAGTGGCTTCTTCCTTGCTGAGAGGCCTTTCAGGTTATGTCGATATAGGACTCATTTTACTGTGGATATAGATACTTTTGTACCTGTTTCCTCCAGCATCTTCACAAGGTCCTTTGCTGCTGTTCTGGGATTAATTTGCACTTTTCGCACCAAAGTACGTTCATCTCTAGGAGACAGAATGCGTCTCCTTCCTGAGCGGTATGACGGCTGCGTGGTCCCATGGTGTTTATACTTGCGTACTATTGTTTGTACAGATGAACGTAGTACCTTAAGGCGTTTGGAAATTGCTCCCAAGGATGAACCAGACTTGTGGAGGTCTACAATTCTTTATCTGAGGTCTTGGCTGATTTCTTTTGATTTTCCCATGATGTCAAGCAAAGAGTCACTGAATTTGAAGGTAGGCCTTGAAATACATCCACAGGTACACCTCCAATTGACTCAAATTATGTCAATTAGTCTATTAGAAGCTTCTAAAGCCATTACATAATTTTCTGGAATTTTCCAAGCTGTTTAAAGGCACAGTCAACTTAGTGTATGTAAACTTCTGACCCACTGGAATTGTGATACAGTGAATTATAAGTGAAATAATCTGTCTGTAAACAATTGTTGGAAAAATAACTTTTAATGACTCCAACCTAAGTGTATGTAAACTTCTGACTTCAACTGTATATACACTAGATGACTGATATGGGGTGCTGTGTTGAAGCCACCGTGCCTCCATTTTGACACTCCCCCACCATTGTAAACATATATTTTGGAAGGTATAGAAATGCATTTATTAATGTTTTTGCCACGTTATTCTATTAAAGTCCCCTTAATGCATACTTTTTATATATATATTATGCAAGCTAAAAATATATAAAAACATTTCCCCTTAAAGTAACATTTTTAGAGATTACTGATGTTACTGTCCCCCACTAAAACAAAAAAAAATACTTTAAATACATGTAATTTTGTCCTTGAAACCTTTAATTGAAATACTGTAGAATTCCATTCATTCCTATGAAGCACTGCTCATACTGGGGAGTGCCAATATGGCCGACCGGTGGCTTCAAAGCCTCTCAATGGCCAATACATAGGATCTGCAATCCAGGGTTTATATACATCATTGGACAACACACATCACATCAAATAATGGGACCCATCTCATCCAAAATGTTGACTAAAGTTTGCCAAAAAGCATCTGGATGATCATCAAGACTCTTGGAAGAACGTTCTATGGACAGATGATTCAAAAGTATAACTTTTTGGACAACATGGTTCCAGTAATGCCTGGCGAAAACCAAACTCTGCATTCCACAGTAAGAACATCATACCAAAGGTCAAGCATGGTGGTGATGGTTTGGGGATGCTTTGCTACCTCAGGACCTGGACGACTTGCCTTAATAGAAGGAACCATGAATTCTGCTCTGTATCAGATAATTTTACAGGAGAATATCAGACCATCTGTCTGTGAGCTGAAGCTGAAGCGCAGCTGGGTCATGCAGCAAGACAATGATCAAAAACACACAATCAAGTCTACATGAAAATTGCTAAAAAGCAACAGATTGGAAGTTTTGGAATGGCCTAGTCAAAGTCCAGACCTAATCCCAATTGAGATGTTGTGGCAGGACTTGAAACAAGCAGTTCATGCTTGAAAACCCACACGTCACTGAGTTAAAGCAGTTCTGCATGGAAGAGTGGGTCAAAATTCCTCCACAGAGACGTGAGAGACTGATCAACAACTACAGGAAGCATTTGGTTGGAGTCATTGCAGCTAAAGGTGGCACAACCAGTTATTGAGTGTAAGGGGGCAATTAATTTTTCACACAGGGGAATTGGGTGTTGCATAACTTTGTTTATGAAATAAATATGTAATTGTTGTGTTATTTGTTCACTTATGTTCCCTTTTATCTAATATTAGGTTTTGGTTGAAGATCTGATAACATTCAGTATCACAAATATGCAAAAGTAGAGAAAATTAGAAAGGGGGCAAATACTTTTTCACAGCACTGTAGGTAGATTTGTAATGATCAGTATCTTGTCGTTGTCATATTTTCTAAGACTTGCTGGTTCTCCTCTCTTAATGGAGAGTGCTGGTTAGAACCTTAGAAGAGATGTGTGTGTTTGGAGGGGGGCTCTCATCCTCTGTGACAACCAAGTTCTGATTACATGGCCATTCTCTCATGTCTGTTTGACGATTTAAGCATAATTAGATCCTGCACACATACCATTCAACCCCCAGTCTGCCCCTTCACCTCCTCCCTCCCCCTTCTTCCCTAGCCCAGGTTCTGGCACTCCCAGTCTTGACCGATTCACATTTCCCTGGTGGTGTATTTCTGTACAGGACTGGGGCTGGGCTGGAGTTGAAGTCAGGGTGGAGGTTGAAGGGGCTGCTGGCTCTGTTTCCCTCTGCTGAGTCTAAGAGAGGAGTTGCTAGTACTGCAAACTCTCCCCTCTGCCCTCTTCTCTCTCCTCCTTTCTACCGTCTCCTACCCCCTCCTCTCCTCTCCTGTCTCCACCCGCTCCTCTCCTGTCTGCCCTCTCCTCTAATTTCCAGCCTCCCCTCTCCTCCTCCTGTCTCTCTCTTGTCTCCTCTCTCCTAGGCTTGGGTGGTATCCATATTGTCATACCTTCATACTGACCTATTTACAAACCCCAGTGAACCTTTGTAATCCAAAGGTTAGCAATGCTAATAAGTACATGTAAAATCCCATAGAGAATTCTAACGAGCGCATTGTACGCACAAAACAAATATTAGACAGCAACGCTCTTGATCCAGGAGGGAATTCTCTGCTGTTACCAAGCTAAGCTTGATTTTGGAAGAAGCTAACCACTTAGCTAGATAGCTAACTACTAAATTAGAAAACCAAATGTACAACTGCAGAGCATTTAGCACATTGGTCACCAACCAGTGGATGGCGATCGACTGGTCGATCTCCAAGACATTCCTAGTCGATCACCAAACATTTCTGTAAAAAAGCCAACGATAAAGCCTTGTGTTCCTATTTTTTTATTTGTTTCATGCTGTTGGCGGTAGGTGCACTTCATTCAGCAACCCTAGCGCCAGGAAGGCAAAGTGTTCCCATTTTGAACCATTTAATGTGTCTGAAGGTAGAACTCTGCCTACCCGGCAGGCCCAGAGGGCAAATCAAGTGCACTTATTGGCCCACCGCTGGCCAATCAGATATCTCAGATCACTGTGTCTGCACAGTTTTCTTTGCGCCATAGACTGTAAAAAGAAGCCTCGAACGCACAGCAAAGTTGCTACAGTGAGATTTCAAAACTTTTAAAACAATGACTAGAGAGACTCAACGAATACAGCAAAGAGCTGCTGTTTTCATGAGTAAGTTCATGTTTAAGTTGTTACTCAGCACTGTCAACACTTTGCTCAACACTTTTATAAGCCATAAAATGAACGTTCTCACTACTACAACCAGCACTGCAGCTGCAATGAATGAGTATAGCAAAGTGTTTCAATAAGCTTGCGTTGTTATTATTAGCAGCTTGTCTTTTTTAATATCAATAAATATTTAACTTTCTCTGGTCATAAGAGTAACAACAAATTGGTGCATGAGGCAGAAATAATGCAATGCGACTTAAGTTTCGCCATCAGCTGGAAGACTGTGTCCCCTTTTCTCAGCGGAGTGAGGGAGAGCGGAGGCACCGTGAGTCGGGTGAGAGGCAGCCTCACCGCTGCTCCATCCTCTCAGACTGACCGTCAGATGCAGGCCAGTAAAAAAATATAATTTCAAAATGGTCTGAGAAGAACAACATTGGCATGGCAATTCAAGCATAGCCAATATGCAGTGATGATGTATTGGGCCTATAGCCTACTGCACAAACCTCATTGCTACAGAACTGTTTTTAATTGGTTAATGTTGCATAGACTTAAGTTTTTAAGTCATGTTTAAAAATAAAATCTGAGCGGTACATCTCTGCTTGCATTTTGACTGTGATCTTAACTCAGAAAAGATTGGTGACCACTGATTTAGCACATTTTAGATGGTTAACTTAATAGTTATAAGATATGTAGTTGTAAATTCCATACATACTGTAACTAGATCACCTGGTTCGTGCTGCACAATAGTGAATAACTCACAAGGCTCCGGTCTCTGGTCGTTGTGCTTGTAAACAAACAACACATGACTGGGAACTACCAGTAAGCTTCATAATGAACAATTCTGTGACATTATGTGAAATGAAAAATGCGATCTTCTTTAGCTCCTAACGTATTGCACCATTTGACTGCAAATACCCCGGTATATACGGAATACCGCCCAAGCCTACCCCCTCCTCTCCTGTCTCCCTGCTCCTCCCCTCTCCTCTTGTCTCCCCTCTCCTGTCTCCTCCCTCCTCCCTCCTCTCCTGTCTCCCTTCTCCTACTCCCTCCTCTCCTCTCCTCTCTCTCCTGTCTCTCTCCTCTCCCCTCCTCTCCTGTCTCTCTCCTCCCCCCTCCTCTCCTGTCTCTCTCCTCCCCCCTCCTCTCCTGTCTCTCTCCTCCCCCTTCCTCTCCTGTCTCTCCTCCCCCTTCCTCTCCTGTCTCTCTCCTCCCTCCTCCTCTCCTGTCTCTCTCCTCGCCCCTCCTCTCCTGTCTCTCTCCTCTCCCCTCCTCTCCGGTCTCTCTCCTCCCCCTTCCTCTCCGGTCTCTCTCCTCCCCCCTCCTCTCCTGTCTCTCTCCTCCCTCCTCCTCTCCTGTCTCTCTCCTCGCCCCTCCTCTCCTGTCTCTCTCCTCCCCCCTCCTCTCCTGTCTCTCTCCTCCCTCCTCCTCTCCTGTCTCTCTCCTCCCCCTTCCTCTCCTGTCTCTCTCCTCCCCCCTTCCTCTCCTGTCTCTCTCCTCCCCCTTCCTCTCCTGTCTCTCTCCTCCCCCCTCCTCTCCTGTCTCTCTCCTCCCCCTTCCTCTCCTGTCTCTCTCCTCTCCCCTCCTCTCCGGTCTCTCTCCTCCCCCTTCCTCTCCGGTCTCTCTCCTCCCCCCTCCTCTCCTGTCTCTCTCCTCCCTCCTCCTCTCCTGTCTCTCTCCTCGCCCTTCCTCTCCGGTCTCTCTCCTCCCCCTTCCTCTCCTGTCTCTCTCCTCCCCCTTCCTCTCCTGTCTCTCTCCTCTCCCCTCCTCTCCGGTCTCTCTCCTCGCCCCTCCTCTCCTGTCTCTCTCCTCCCCCCTCTCTCTGAAACAGGAGCCTGTCTCTCCGCTACACTAACCACTAGTCACTGTCAGCAGCGGCCCCAGCCCAGCCTTATATATCCTTGGCCTATATTCTGAGTGCCATATGGGACACTCGCTAATTTGAGTAGGGCAATACATCATAGCCCATATTTCATATTTCAGTCCTGTCCCAGAGTTATGGATGCCACTTGTATTAGATGACACTAGGGTTAAATGGCCTTTTAAAGTAGCACTTGACAGCAGGCATTCGGGTCGGTCTATATTGGTTTTTACTGTATCCATATTGTATTTTTATTGTATTTTTACTGGTGCCATATTGTATTTTTACTGTAGCCATATTGTATTTTTACTGTATCGTTTTTATCTGTTCTCTGGCATATGTCCAACCTGACGTTCAGACCCCTAGAGTGTATTGACGCATCGTTGCGTCAATCGAAGTAACACATTTTTTTTTAAATCCCCATCAAAATCTGTCAGTTTAAGCAAGAGATATCTGCATGTGCTGTGTCTCAATCCACCGCATCCGCCTGTCGCCCTTCCGTATTTGTGGTGGAAAGTGGCAGAGCTACAGCGCTGTTTGTCAGACCAGGAGACATCCTGAAAATCGGTCTTCTCAAGAAAATGTCTGTAGCATCCGAACGGTTTGGCCTATAAACTAATATCACCACTCTATAGAAATGGGAGACTCTCACGAACACGATGGTGTCACGGGTCTCGTCTAAAGGTAACCCATACAAATGAATGGGAGTATGGAGGTAGTTTTGTGCCAACAAAAATATACTTTTTAAAGAATTAATATGTAGTCCAGCCACAGTGGGGGGTGTGATGTTTAGGATAACACTATGTTTATGAATAAGCCATTATAAATGTTCATAAATGCTTAATTAATTAAGGTGTGGGGAGTTGGAGAGGACCGTGGGCTGTACTTCAGGAAGGGTGTCACCCCATCGGAGCCCAGTGGGAGGGGCTGGATACCTGTTTCTGCCAAATGGGGTCATAGCAAAGAGATGGTCCAACCCAGGTCAGTTACATGTAGAGTACACACAGAGAATGCTCAATTTCCAGTGTTTTTGCATTGTATTAGATAGTTTTATAGTGTATTGATTGCATGTATTTTGTATGGTGACATCACAAAATGTATTTCCATGTAAATAGGCATATCTTATTGTAAATACCTGGACACTCCTTCAATTTCATAAACAGACATGCATTTCAAAGCAATATACAACGGTGGTGGTTAGACCAGCTACAGTTGAAGTCGGGAAGTTTAGATACACCTTAGCCAAATACATTTAAACTCAGTTTTCACATTTCCTGACATTTAATCCTAGTAAAACTTCCCTGTCTTAGGTCAGTAGGATCACCACTTTATTTTAAGAATGTGAAATGTCAGAATAATAGTAGAGAAAATGATTTATTTCAGCTTTTATTTATTTCATCACATTCCCAGTGGGTCAGAAGTTTACATACACTCAATTAGTATTTGGTAGCATTGCCTTTAAATTGTTTAACTTGGGTCAAACATTTTGGGTAGCCTTCCACAAGCTTCCCACAATAAGTTGGGTGAATTTTGGCCCATTCCTCCTGACAGAGCTGGTGTAACTGAGTCAGGTTTGTAGGCCTCCTTGCTCGCACACGCTTTTTCAGTTCTGCCCACAGATTTTCTATAGGATTGAGGTCAGGGCTTTGTGATGGCCACTCCAATACCTTGACTTTGTTGTCCTTAAGCCATTTTGCCACAACTTTGGAAGTATGCTTGGGGTCATTGTCCATTTGGAAGACCCATTTGCGACCAAGCTTTAACTTCCTGACTGATGTCTTGAGATGTTGCTTCAATATATCCACATAATTTTCCTTCCTTATGATGCCATCTATTTTTGGGAAGTGCACCAGTCCCTCCTGCAGCAAAGCACCCCCACAGCATGATGCTGCCACCCCCGTGCTTCACGGTTGGGATGGTGTTCTTCGGCTTGCAAGGTACCCCCTTTTTCCTCCAAACATAACAATGGTCATTATGACCAAACAGTTCTATTTTTGTTTCATCAGACCAGAGGACATTTCTCCTAAAAGTACGATCTTTGTCCCCATGTGCAGTTGCAAACCGTAGTCTGGCTTTTCTATGGCGGTTTTGGAGCAGTGGCTTCTTCCTTGCTGAGAGGCCTTTCAGGTTATGTCGATATAGGACTCGTTTTACTGTGGATATAGATACTTTTGTACCTGTTTCCTCCAGCATCTTCACAAGGTCCTTTGCTGTTGTTCTGGGATTGATTTGCACTTTCCGCACCAAAGTACATTCATCTCTAGGAGACAGAACGCGTCTCCTTCCTAAGTGGTATGACGGCTGCGTGGTCTCATGGTCTTTATACTTGCGTACTATTGTTTGTACAGATGAACGTGGTACCTTCAGGCGTTTGGAAATTGCTCCCAAGGATGAACCATACTTGTGGAGGTCTACAATTGTTTTTCTGAGGACTTGGCAGATTTCTTTAGATTTTTCCATGATGTCAAGCAAAGAGACACTGAGTTTGAAGGTAGGCCTTGAAATACATCCACAGGTACACCTCCAATTGACTCAAATGATGTCAATTAGCCTATCAGAAGCTTCTAAAGCCATGACATAATTTTCTGGAATTTTCCAAGCTGTTTAAAGGCACAGTCAACTTAGTGTATGTAAACTTCTGACCCACTGGAATTGTGATACAGTGAATTATAAGTGAAATAATCTGTCTGTAAACAATTGTTGGAAAAATTACTTGTGTCATGCACAAAGTAGATGTCCTGACCGACTTGCCAAAACTATATTTTTTTAACAAGAAATGTGTGGAGTGGTTGAAAAACGAGTTTTAATGACTCCAACCTAAGTGTATGTAAACTTCAGACTTCAACTGTAGATGGACCATATTGGGTGGACCAGAATGTTTGGGTGGTGATTAGGTGTCTATGTGATACGTTTAGTAAGTGGTCAGATTCTCATCCAACCTGCATTCAGTGTGTATATCAGGGATCATCAACTAGATTCAGCCGTGGGCCGTTTTCTTTTAATATTTTTAATATTTAATAAAACATTTTGAGCGGATGGTCAGGGGGCCGGAAACATAATTACAAATAATTTGTAGACGGCAAATTGACCGCAAGAAGCCCAAACAGATATAATGTTTGACTAAAATATAATCATTTCAAACCTTGCTTACATTTCTATATGATCACGTTTCTCTCTATTATGCGAGGGAATACTTAGGAACCGATTTCTTCAGTTAAAATCACTTGGAGCTGATTTCCTGGTATTTTTTGTCTCTGTCCAACAATAAATATTATTATTATTTTATTTTTTCTCAGAACTTGGGGAGCCAAATAAAACCACCCGCAGGCCGCCAGTTGGGGAACGCTGGTGTATATGTTCCTAAGACTACATTTAGGCTTAACAATTACTGTATAGAAGATAGAGATGCAGTTTTATTTTGATAGTTGTCTGTCATGTTACCAACTGATTTACTGAACTCTTTGGCTGTCACAAACATACTGTATGTGTGTCTTTAAGTGGCATATTTATACACATAATATGAGTGTCCTTATGGAGTTTTCCCTCTGCTTTGTCTCGGTTGTCCAGTGCTGGCTGTGAGTATGGGGGACAGGTGACCAAGGCTTCCCAGGGCTCTGTTCTGACCTGCGAGGACTCAGGGGACACAGAGCCCCTCCTCACCACCACCCCAGGGCCACGGGACACCCCCAAACCCTTCATCCCCACCAGCGACAGCTTTATCTCCAGCCTGGTGGCTGACCGCGAGCCCCTGAGAACCCCCACACCCACCCCCAAAAAGCCACCCCAGGGGAAGGACGGCGAGGCCACCCCAGCCCCCATGTGCAATGTGGACCTGGAGGCAGCTCAGAGCCCCCAGGGAGAGGCATCTTCTCTAGGCAGGGCAGGGGATGTGGGACCCTCCACCTCGGTGGCCACCTACCCCCTGGGTCTGGAGCCCTCTCTGGGTTTGGGGGAGGAGGACGGGCCAGTATGGGCCTGGATCTCTGGCGGAGGCTGCGATGTGGACCATACAGCTCAGATGAGCTGGCTCAGCCCTGCAGGTACGTAGGAACACTCACCAGCCTCACCATTTTCAGACTACTACCTAAAGCATGAAACACACAAGTCTCACTGCTGATAGGTACTTATTGCAGTGGGAGGCCGTTCCTTCTCTTGCTAGAACAAAAGCGGTACCTGCTGCATGCTGACCTGGTAGCGACGAACCTACCAATTCTACCTGTAGAATCGCAATGCTCGTCAGTGGCCAACAACTTGGCTTTGAGCCAATCAGAGAGCACGAACCTCCACGTGGGGGAGCCAACAACCAAAAAATGAAAAAAGAAGGCATTTTCTCTGTACATCCACGGATGAGCCGCTAGCTGACTAGTGGTGGCTATTCAGCGTGATAAATGTCTAAAACCGGCAATGTTTTGTAGGAGCTTGTTTCTTCATCATCTTGCTAGGTAGTTATCTAGCTGTGGCCATCTGGCTAGTATCATCGAGGGCGTTCTACAAAATAGCAACATTAGAGCAGATAGCTTGGAATGTAGACCATAAACAATACACACAGATATGCATTGCCAAACAACGCTACTGCCACCCCCTGGTTAGGAGTATTTTAACAAGGCAGAGTGGCTTACAACTTCCAAGGTCTGCTGTGTGAACACTAAAAGAGATTGACTGCCGACACTGGCAAACGTTTAACAATGCTACCGGTGTGTCTGAGCTTTAACTTTACTGAACTAATTAAACAGGCTATTTCTAGTACCTGGACTTTTTCCTGGTGGGGTCACATGGTTAGGGAAAAATCCTTGTCCTGATATCTCTATCGAACTCTTTTATAATTTGTATATGCTGTCTGTTATCTAACTGTGTGTGCACCAGACCCATGCTCCACTGCCCTGTCCATCGCCCCTGTTGAACCAGAAGCCTCCACGGCTAGGAAGGCAGAGAACACCACCACCAGCAAGGAGCCAGTGGAGAGGAGCACGGTAAGATTAACACACACAATACAAGCTAGTTTCACTTTCTCAGGTTTAGTCTTGTGACAGACTGTTAATAGTTTAACGTCACTGATGATTCATAAAAATAATGATTTTGCTGAGGGGGTGCTAGAAGTAGGAACCGTGATTTTAAATGGAGAGTTGTCTAATAGACACTGTGTACGGGTCAGTCTGTGTGGGTGAGGAAGGGCAGCATGCGCTGGTGGAGGGACTGGAAGCCCTATCGCTGGGTGGATGTGGGCGTGGCCCTGGAGCAATCCACCAACGGCAACGGCAAGAGGGATGCCATCTTCTTCATCTACTTCACCCAGTATGACGAGAAGAAGGTGAGGGAGACTCAATCACACTCAAATTCCTTAAACATCCATCCTTCCTGCCTCTCTTCCTTGAAGTAATCACTGATTAGAAATCATTTACCTGTCCAATCAGGAATTTGAACGGGCCAATGTCTTTCTCACGTACAGAATCGAATGAGTAGACACCTACTACTCATAATGTACCGCTATGCTACTGTACTGCTTTGAATTGTTCAATCATCTACATTTCTAGATTGGTTGTCACATCTCCCTCTCTCCCTCTGTTTCTCTATCTTTCTCAGTACCTCCATGTGTTTATAAGTGACGTGACAGTGCTGGTTCCTGTGCTCAGGGAAAGCTCCCATCATGCCTTTGCGGTGTACACGTCAGATAGTACGAAACAAAGATGGCCGCTGGTCCTGGCTGCACAAACCGAGAAGGACATGGCTGACTGGGTAGGTCTGGGTTGGCCTCCATTCAGATAGAAACAGCATATCTAATGTTTTGAATAGAGAATGGATAGATATTGTAATGCCCATTTTTGGGGGGGACCTACATTTTAAAAATCCAAATTCGGCACAGGTTACAACAGCCCTCAAGTTAACTTCCCAATTAAAGTAGCCTTGCCAGAGATAAGAGTTTAGGGATTTGTCCCAAATGGCACCCTAAGTGCCCTGGTCAGAAGTATTGCACTACAGTTGAAGTCGGAAGTTTACATACACTTAGGTTGGAGTCATTAAAACTCATTTTTCAACCACTCCACAAATTTCTTGTTAACAAACTATAGTTTTGGCAAGTCGGTTAGGACATCTACTTTGTGCATGACACATGTAATTTTTCCAACAATTGTTTCCAGACAGATTATTTCACTTATAATTCACTGTATCACAATTCCAGTGGGTCAGAAGTTTACATACACTAAGTTGACTGTGCCTTTAAACAGCTTGGAAAGTTCCTGAAAATGATGTCATGGCTTTAGAAGCTTCTGATAGGCTAATTGACATCATTTGAGTCAATTGGAGGTGTACCTGTGGATGTATTTCAAGGACTACCTTCAAACTCAGTGCCTCTTTGCTTGACATCATGGGAAAATCAAAAGAAACCAGCAAAGACCTCAGAAAAATAATTGTAGACCTCCACAAGTCTGGTCTATCCTTGGGAGCAATTTCCAAATGCCTGAAGGTACCACGTCCATCTGTACAAACAATAGTATGCAAGTATAAACACCATGGGACCACGCAGCCGTCATACCGCTCAGGAAGGAGACGCGTTCTGTCTCCTAGATATTAACATACTTTGGTGCGAAAAGTGCAAATCAATCCCAGAACAACAGCAAAGGACCTTGTGAAGATGCTGGAGGAAACAGGTACAAAAGTATCTATATCCACAGTAAAACGAGTCCTATATTGACATAACCTGAAAGGCTGCTCAGCAAGGAAGAAGCCACTGCTCCAAAACCGCCATAGAAAAGCCAGACTACAGTTTGCAACTGCACATGGGGACAAAGATTGTTCCTTTTGGAGAAATATCCTCTGGTCTGATGAAACAAAAATATAACTATTTGGCCATAATGACCATCATTATGTTTGGAGGAAAAAGGGGTGCTTGCAAGCCGAAGAACACCATCCCAACTGTGAAGCACGCGGGTGGCAGCATCATGCTGTGGGGGTGCTTTGCTGCAGGAGGGACTGGTGCACTTCACAAAATAGATGGCATCATGGGGAAGGAAAATGATGTGGATATATTGAAGCAACATCTCAAGACATCAGTCAGGAAGTTAAAGCTTGGTCGCAAATGGGTCTTCCAAATGGACAATGACCCCAAGCATACTTCCAAAGTTGTGGCAAAATGGCTTAAGGACAACAAAGTCAAGGTATTGGAGTGGCCATCACAAAGCCCTGACCTCAATCCTATAGAACATTTGTGGGAAAAACTGAAAAAGCGTGCGCGAGCAAGGAGGCCTACAAACCTGACTCAGTTACACCAGCTCTGTCAGGAGGAATGGGCCAAAATTCACCCAATTTATTGTGGGAAGCTTGTGGAAGGCTACCCAAAACGTTTGACACAAGTTAAACAATTTAAAGGCAATGCTACCAAATACTAATTGAGTGTATGTAAACTTCTGACCCACTGGGAATGTGATGAAATAAATAAAAGCTGAAATAAATTATTCTCTCTACTATTATTCTGACATTTCACATTCTTAAAATAAAGTGGTGATCCTAACTGACCTAAGAAAGGGAATTTATACTAGGATTAAATGTCAGGAATTGTGAAAAACTGAGTTTAAATGTATTTGGCTAAGGTGTATGTAAACTTCCGACTTCAACTGTACATAGGGAATAGGGTGCCATGTGGGGCGCTGCCTCAGTACTTATCATAAGAGAGGATACCAAATACTCTCTAGAAAGTTTATGTTTCAATGTTGTCCACCTGCTGTGTAAATGTAGTCCAGTATTATTACTATTATCCATCCGGACTGTACCATTGGCCATATCGCTGAAGGGGTGTCTGTGTTTCCTATGCAGCTGTCCCTGTTGGCTGGGTGCTGCTGTGAGGCCAGAGGGATCAGGGGAACTCCCTCCCGACAGGCCCTGTGGTCAGTCACCTCCAAGGGGGACGTGATGGTACATGAGCCCTCTCCCTTTCTGGAGGCCCCGGCACACACCTTGCCCTGTGACATGATGTGAGCTTGACCTTTTACCAACATACCACACATTGAGCATTACCAACATACCATACATTGAGCTTGACCTTTTACCAACATATCACACATTGAGCTTTACCTTTACCAACATTGTGGTCCTCTGTAGCTCAATTGGTAGAGCATGGCGCTTGTAACGCCAGGGTAGTGGGTTCGATCCCCGGGACCACCCATACGTAAAAATGTATGCACACATGACTGTAAGTCGCTTTGGATAAAAGCGTCTGCTAAATGGCATATTATTATTTATTTATTATTATTATAACATACCACACATTGAGCTTTACCTTTACCAACATATCACACATTGAGCTTTACCTTTACCAACATACCACACATTGAGCATTACCAACATACCACACATTGAGCTTTACCTTTACCAACATACCACACATTGAGCTTTACCTTTACCAACATACCACACATTGAGCTTTACCTTTACCAACATACCACATATTGAGCTTTACCAACATATCATACATTGAGCTTTACCATTACCAACATACCACACATTGAGCTTTACCTTTACCAACATACCACACATTGAGCTTTACCTTTACCAACATACAGTGGGGAAAAAAAGTATTTAGTCAGCCACCAATTGTGCAAGTTCTTCCACTTAAAAAGATGAGAGAGGCCTGTAATTTTCATCATAGGTACACGTCAACTATGACAGACAAAATGAGAAAAAAAAATCCAGAAAATCACATTGTAGGATTTTTAATGAATTTATTTGCAAATTATGGTGGAAAATAAGTATTTGGTCACCTACAAACAAGCAAGATTTCTGGCTCTCACAGACCTGTAACTTCTTCTTTAAGAGGCTCCTCTGTCCTCCACTCGTTACCTGTATTAATGGCACCTGTTTGAACTTGTTATCAGTATAAAAGACACCTGTTCACAACCTCAAACAGTCACACTCCAAACTCCACTATGGCCAAGACCAAAGAGCTGTCAAAGGACACCAGAAACAAAATTGTAGACCTGCACCAGGCTGGGAAGACTGAATCTGCAATAGGTAAGCAGCTTGGTTTGAAGAAATCAACTGTGGGAGCAATTATTAGGAAATGGAAGACATACAAGACCACTGATAATCTCCCTCGATCTGGGGCTCCACGCAAGATCTCACCCTGTGGGGTCAAAATGATCACAAGAACGGTGAGCAAAAATCCCAGAACCACACAGGGGGACCTAGTGAATGACCTGCAGAGAGCTGGGACCAAAGTAACAAAGCCTACCATCAGTAACACACTACGCTGCCAGGGACTCAAAACCTGCAGTACAAGACGTGTCCCCCTGCTTAAGCCAGTACATGTCCAGGCCCGTCTGAAGTTTGCTAGAGTGCATTTGGATGATCCAGAAGAGGATTGGGAGAATGTCAGATGAAACCAAAATATAATTTTTTGGTAAAAACTCAACTCGTCGTGTTTGGAGGACAAAGAATGCTGAGTTGCATCCAAAGAACACCATACCTACTGTGAAGCATGGGGGTGGAAACATCATGCTTTGGGGCTGTTTTTCTGCAAAGGGACCAGGACGACTGATCCGTGTAAAGGAAAGAATGAATGGGGCCATGTATCATGAGATTTTGAGTGAAAACCTCCTTCCATCAGCAAGGGCATTGAAGATGAAACGTGGCTGGGTCTTTCAGCATGACAATGATCCCAAACACACCGCCCGGGCAACGAAGGAGTGGCTTCGTAAGAAGCATTTCAAGGTCCTGGAGTGGCCTAGCCAGTCTCCAGATCTCAACCCCATAGAAAATCTTTGGCGGGGAGTTGAAAGTCCGTATTGCCAGCGACAGCCCCAAAACATCACTGCTCTAGAGGAGATCTGCATGGAGGAATGGGCCAAAATACCAGCAACAGTGTGTGAAAACCTTGTGAAGACTTACAGAAAACGTTTGACCTGTGTCATTGCCAACAAAGGGTATATAACAAAGTATTGAGAAACTTTTGTTATTGACCAAATACTTATTTTCCACCATAATTTGCAAATAAATTCATAAAAAATCCTACAATGTGATTTTCTGGATTTTTTTTCCTCATTTTCTCTGTCATAGTTGACGTGTACCTATGATGAAAATTACAGGCCTCTCTCATATTTTTAAGTGGGAGAACTTGCACAATTGGTGGCTGACTAAATACTTTTTTTCCCCACTGTATCATACATTGAGCTTTACCTTTACCAACATATCACACATTGAGCTTTACCTTTACCAACATATCATACATTGAGCTTTACCTTTACCAACATATCACACATTGAGCTTTACCTTTACCAACATATCATACATTGAGCTTTACCTTTACCAACATATTACACATTGAGCTTTACCTTTACCAACATACCATACATTGAGCTTTACCAACATATCACATATTGAGCTTTACCTTTACCAACATACCACACATTGAGCTTTACCTTTACCAACATATCACACATTGAGCTTTACCTTTACCAACATACCATACATTGAGCTTTACCAACATATCACATATTGAGCTTTACCTTTACCAACATACCACACATTGAGCTTTACCTTTACCAACATATCACACATTGAGCTTTACCTTTACCAACATATCATACATTGAGCTTTACCTTTACCAACATATCACACATTGAGCTTTACCTTTACCAACATATCACACATTGAGCTTTACCTTTACCAACATATCACACATTGAGCTTTACCTTTACCAACATACCACACATTGAGCTTTACCTTTACCAACATACCACACATTGAGTTTTACCTTTACCAACATACCACACATTGAGCTTTACCTTTACCAACATACCACACATTGAGCTTTACCTTTACCAACATACCACATATTGAGCTTTACCAACATATCACATTTTGAGCTTTACCTTTACCACATACCACACATTGAGCTTTACCTTTACCAACATACCACATATTGAGCTTTACCAACATATCATACATTGAGCTTTACCTTTACCAACATATCACACATTGAGCTTTACCTTTACCAACATATCACACATTGAGCTTTACCTTTACCAACATACCACACATTGAGCTTTACCTTTACCAACATACCACACATTGAGCTTTACCTTTACCACATACCACACATTGAGCTTTACCTTTACCAACATACCACACATTGAGCTTTACCTTTACCAACATATCACACATTGAGCTTTACCTTTACCAACATACCATACATTGAGCTTTACCAACATATCATACATTGAGCTTTACCTTTACCAACATATCACACATTGAGCTTTACCTTTACCAACATATCACACATTGAGCTTTACCTTTACCAACATACCACATATTGAGCTTTACCTTTACCACATACCACACATTGAGCTTTACCTTTACCAACATACCACACATTGAGCTTTACCTTTACCAACATATCACACATTGAGCTTTACCTTTACCAACATACCACATATTGAGCTTTACCAACATATCATACATTGAGCTTTACCTTTACCAACATATCACACATTGAGCTTTACCTTTACCAACATATCACACATTGAGCTTTACCTTTACCAACATACCATACATTGAGCTTTACCTTTACCAACATACCACACATTGAGCTTTACCTTTACCACATACCACACATTGAGCTTTACCTTTACCAACATACCACACATTGAGCTTTACCTTTACCAACATATCACACATTGAGCTTTAGCTTTACCAACATATCACACATTGAGCTTTACCTTTACCAACATATCACACATTGAGCTTTACCTTTACCAACATATCACACATTGAGCTTTAGCTTTACCAACATACCACACATTGAGCTTTACCTTTACCAACATATCACACATTGAGCTTTACCTTTACCAACATACCATACATTGAGCTTTACCAACATATCACATATTGAGCTTTACCTTTACCAACATATCACACATTGAGCTTTACCTTTACCAACATACCACATATTGAGCTTTACCAATATACCACACATTGAGCTTTACCAATATACCACACAGTGAGCTTTACCAACATACCACACATTGAGCTTTACCAGCATACCATACATTGAGCTTTAGCTTTACCAACATACCACACATTGAGCTTTACCTTTACCAACATATCACACATTGAGCTTTACCTTTACCAACATATCACACATTGAGCTTTACCTTTACCAACATACCATACATTGAGCTTTACCAATATACCACACATTGAACTTTACCAACATACCACAGATTGAGCTTCACCAGCATACCATACATTGAGCTGTACCAACATATCACACATTGAGCTTTAGCTTTACCAACATACCACACATTGAGCTTTACCTTTACCAACATATCACACATTGAGCTTTACCTTTACCAACATACCACACATTGAGCTTTACCTTTACCAACATATCACACATTGAGCTTTACCTTTACCAACATACCACACATTGAGCTTTACCTTTATCAACATACCACACATTGAGCTTTACCAATATACCACACATTGAGCTTTACCAACATACCACACATTGAGCTTTACCAGCATACCATACATTGAGCTTTAGCTTTACCAACATACCACACATTGAGCTTTACCTTTACCAACATATCACACATTGAGCTTTACCTTTACCAACATACCATATATTGAGCTTTACCAACATACCACACATTGAGCTTTACCAAAATACCACATATTGAGCTTTACCAACATACCACACATTGAGCTTTACCAGCATACCATACATTGAGCTTTAGCTTTACCAACATACCACACATTGAGCTTTACCTTTACCAACATATCACACATTGAGCTTTACCTTTACCAACATATCACACATTGAGCTTTACCTTTACCAACATATCACACATTGAGCTTTACCTTTACCAACATACCATACATTGAGCTTTACCAACATACCATACATTGAGCTTTACCAACATACCATACATTGAGCTTTACCAACATACTGTACATTGAGCTTTACCAATATACCACACATTGAACTTTACCAACATACCACACATTGAGCTTTACCAGCATACCATACATTGAGCTTTACCAACATATCACACATTGAGCTTTACCAACATACCACACATTGAGCTTTACCTTTACCAACATACCACACATTGAGCTTTACCTTTACCAACATACCACACATTGAGCTTTACCTTTACCAACATATCACACATTGAGCTTTACCTTTACCAACATACCATACATTGAGCTTTACCAACATATCACATTTTGAGCTTTACCTTTACCAACATATCACACATTGAGCTTTACCTTTACCAACATACCACACATTGAGCTTTACCAATATACCACACATTGAGCTTTACCAATATACCACACATTGAGCTTTACCAACCATACCACACATTGAGCTTTACCAGCATACCACACATTGAGCTTTACCTTTACCAACATACCACGCACTGTTATTACACACTGTAGCATGTTCCTTCACTGCCTTGAAGCCAACCAACCATGTACCCTTGTTATTTTCTCTGTTCTTGCACTCATATAGCTAACATGCTAACACTTGGGATGTCCACTGTTGTTTGGCTAACGTAACTCAGCTGACTTCAATCTATTAGCTACTACTAACCTGCTAAAACAATGATCGTCTTATCTCTGGTAATCTTAAGCATAGTGCTAAGTTCTAACGTCTGTCTTACTGTTGGCAATTGGTGCTAGTGCCTCTCTGCCTCTTTTGCTGGATGCTAACCACAGGTGGTTGGTGGCACCTTAATTGAGGATGACGGCCTCATACTAATGGCTGGAACGGAATAAGTGGAATGTTATCAAGCACATGGTTTCCATGTGTTTAACACCACTACATTCCAGACATTATTATAAACCGTCCTTCCCTCGCCAGCCTCCTGTGATGCTAACGCTGTCTGGGCGCTAACCACTAGATCCGCTAACCACTAGCTGTACTGTCTGGTCCTGGTGCAGGTTTTGGCTGCAGGTCCCGGGCCACCTGCGCTGTGTAGAGTCTAACAGTCTGAGTGTGGTGTGGGGGATCGGGTGTGACGGCACCGCCTGGGTCTACTCTGGCTCGGGCAGCGCTGCTGGGGAAGAGCCCCCTCAGGGTAATAAATGACCCCACAACTCAGTCTTCCAGGCCACCACAGTCCTGGGTTGTGTTCATTAGGCACCAAACAGACAAAAATGGACTACCCGGACTTGTCCAATAAGAAACACTCATT